>NW_027187269.1:985670-1085700 GCF_028583685.1 Petaurus breviceps papuanus
AGCCGTTATCCGGAGCGGTCACCCCCCCCCCCCCCCCCCCCCCCCCCGCTTTGAAAAACCCAGATGTTGAAACCCAGATGTTGATTTGGTATGGATGTAATGGTTGGACAATTTGAAATCTGTCTACTTGATCTGTTTCTGTCTTGATAATTCTGCCTGTATAGTTTGAAGTTCGGGGTGCTGACCTTTTTCCCCTGAATGAGGTAAACAATATGTGTTTGACTGATTAAAGTAAGCTTGTTAACCCATTTTGAGTTGCTTTCCTTTAACAAAGCAGATCCAAGAACCTGTGTTGGCAGTAAACCCTGAGGATGTTTGGGGTGCTTGCTGCTACACTGTGTGACTTTAAACAAGTTACTTAACCACTGTTTGCCTCAGTTTCCTCATTTATAAAATGGGGATAATAATAGTATCTACATCCCAGGGTTGTTATTTGGATCAAATGAAAGTAAGTGTAAAGTGTTTAGCATGGTGTCTGACACACTATATGTACTATATAAATGTAGCTATTATTATTATTATCTACAAATGAAATAGCCTGTTTCAGCTCTGCTGTAGCTCTCTTCTCCTTGTTCTGCCTCTGAATCCAGATTTTTAGCTTTCTTCCTTTCCTTCCAATAACCCCTTCATGTTCTCTCTGACATTAAAATTTTTAAATTATTATTCTCTTATCCATCCTGCCCTATTTCTTAAATCCATCTCACACTCTCCTATTTCCATTTTGAGTTTAATGTATTTCTGTATCAAAATCTCTATATGTTTGTGTATTTTGTGTGTGACCACATATAACTCTGTTCAACTTTCCTTTATCTAGTTCAGGCAAAAGTGAGATTTATGGGATACTCATTTCCCCAACCCTTTCCTTCATTATTAAATAAATTTTATGTATCTCTATTATGTGATAGTGATTTCCTTCCACTTTCTCCTCTTTCCCTCCTCCCCCCAATATAGTCCTCTATTCCTCCTATTTTTGTCTTCTCCTAAGATCATCAAAGGAGAACAAAACCACCCACAAGTCATCTGTCATATTTCCTTTTCTCTATGGATAACTTTAAAGACAAAAGTTCTAGAAAGAGGTATAAATTTGTTCTATTAGCATGTAAACAATTCATTCCCCACATATTCCCTTCCAATTACACAAATGTGTATACCTTTCTATGCTTCTCTTGGCTCCTGTGTTTCTATTTCAAAATGTCTGTTCCCTTCTAGCCTTTTCATTAGACATGTTTGAAAATCTTCTTTAATTATAAGTGCATTTCCCCTGTAGGTTTATACTTAGTTTTGTTGGCTATGTCATTCTTGGTTGTAAGCCTTTATCTTTTGTGTTTGAAATATGATATTCCATACTCTCCACTTTTTTTATGATGGCAGCTGCTGAATCTTGTCTGATCCTTACTGTGTCTCCATAGCATTTAAATAAATTTTCAGAGCAGTCACTTCTTGAGTGATATTTTCTACCGTTTGTTCTAAGGCATCAATTCTCCTCATCAAAGATATTCTCTATTATTTTTTGTAGCTTATCTCATTTCTTCCAGGTCCTCTTTAATCCCTGTGTTCAGGTCACTTTTTCACCAAAGCTTTACTTGGACTTGTTGTAAGGTTCTTCTCTTCCTTGGGATTTGCCTCCTAGACTTCACTAAGTCTAAAGTATTTATTTATAGTATGACATATTTACTTGATTTGCTCATCTCAGCAGCCTCAGTATCTAGATTTGGGGGTCTAAGCTTAGGTCAAGCTTTACTCCTGGACTCTTGAAGTCAGTATTGCCTAGACCTGATTGTGGTGGCCAAGAGATTCTGGAAGTGCTTCAGGAAAGGGCTCTGCCTAGGGCTTCTTTCTTGCCACAGTTCTCTGGAACATTTCCTTGTACTGTTAGGCTCTGCTTTGAACCCTTCCCCCTCTTGCTAGTCACATGGTCTGATTCTTCATTATCTAGGGCCTTCCTCTTGCCACAAGGCTCCCTGGCATGCCCCTACATCCTTTTCCTCTCACTCCCCCACGCTGGTCTACCTCCATGGGGCTTCCCAAAGTTCTAGATCTTTTCCTAGAGCCCATCTCTAACCATTGGGCTCAAGGTTGTCCCTCCATCACCTCCTCCTCCCTTACAGGACCCTTACTGGTCCCAGGCTTGTTGGATTCCATTCAGAGCTCCTCTTCATTTTACCATACTTTTTTTTCAACCTATCATGGCTTGTCTACTTCAGGATCTGTATAATATTCTGGTGGTCCTTTTGTGCACCCCTGGTGTGGGTGGGGGCATCTAAAAGAGTTTTTCCTTATTTCCTTTTTAACTGGTGAATTTTAAAGCCTTACTGTGGTGTTTGTAGGGGATTTGGCATCCTCTGGGTCTTAGCATGTTGCCATCTTCTGTAGCTAATTTTCAGAAGTTTTTTTTTTTCCTTTAGGAAAGAAATGATTAGACCATTGAGACCGTCTTCTTCCACTTCAGTGTACCTGACTCCATTCCTGCTTCACTCCCCAAGTTATGCTCAGTGCTAGACTCAAAATTAAAAGACCAAGTCGGAGTTGTAAATAGGAATTTTTTTTTTGTCTGGGATAAGCACCATAAACCACACTAGACATGTGGTGTACCTACAAAACTTATTTACTTTATGTATGCTGGCTTGTGTGATGGAAACACTAATTCAGACTTACATTCATTTATACATGTAAGCAAACTTGATTAAACTAGAGTATGCATTTATCTAGCTTATAAACATCAACCCTTCTTGGTACAAACCACTAACCAGATTCCTATGAGTCTTGGTCAGCATGTCTCACTCATACTGATGCTAACAACCAGGTTCCCTCTGCCCAGCTAGAGGTCATATCAAAGAGGCATTCTGGCAAGTCTCCTTGAAGCAAACACAGGATGCTTGAGTTTCAAGGGTTGGGAATTCAGGAGTCTGTCCTAGTCAAGACTCAGGAGCAGACTGATAACGGGGGTCTGTAGCTACATTTTATAATGCTATCTAGGATGTTAATTGGTTACATTTAAGTTCTGATTGTCAGTCTCTTATCTAACTTGTCTACCACATAATTTGATTAGAAGTTTATTATATAAGTTAATGAGAAAAGTACTATGTGTTAGTCAAATCAAAAGACTATATCCCTTCTATTTCTTATGAGATATTGAAAGGCCGAAGATGTATATCCTTCTCTGCTTCTAAGTCAGGGGTATATAGTAGGCAATATATGAGCTATTTGTTTCCAATCTGTGGTGAAGCCTTCTGAGCTTGCATTGATCTATCAGCCACAGTCAGACACACTGTACATTGACCCTGACATAATGATGTCATTTTGGTTCTTTTCAAATCTGAAGGACAACAACCAACAACTATAGTAAGTAATGTTCCCCACTATCACAATGTTCTGGGGCGGCTAGGTGGCTCAGTGAATAGACTACCAGCCCTGGTTCAGGAGAACCTGAGTTCAAATCTGGCCTTAGACACTTAACACTTACTAGCCATGTGACCTTGGGCAAGTCACTTAACCCCAACTGCCCTGCCTTCCCCCCTCCAAAAAGCAAAAAACCCCCAAAACAATAACAACAAAAAATAATGGCAATGTTCTGTATTAATATGCAACCTTCTTGTAGTTTGAGATGATCATCTTACTGATAGCATAATTAATGCTGATTGATTGTTCCCAAATGTCCCAACATACCACACAGGGCTACCATGACATGGTTCCAAGTATAGCCACTTGGGGTCCTGGAACAGCATCCATCCAGTGTCCCAGGGAAATCTTTTGCTACTGACTAGTATCTCTACTACTATCTCATTCCTTTTCTAATCTGAAAAGAGTGAATTATCCTTGCAGTGCCATTCAAGATATCCCAGCATACACCTTATAGGTTCATATGCAGGGTCTCTCACAAATCACTTTGTTTCTCCCAACAAGTTTCTCATAAAGTAAACCCCTTGGACTTGGAGGTAGTCCCTGGTGAGGAAAAAAGCACAGAGCCTTGGTCTTTCTTTTCTGAGATCCATCTGTTTATCAGTGATTATTATTGATTATATAGACATTCTTGAATATTGGTGGAGGTTAAGCGTGCAGGCAGAAAGCAGAGGCACAGAGGGGTTGATTACCTTTAAATAACTTAAAGTGCTCACCATAAGCTCCTCATATGCATTAATGAGTTAGCTATTGAAATATTCTGTTTAGTGACATTAATGTTAAATGATTTAAAAAGTCAAAGTTGTACTGTCAGTCAATCAATCAATCAAGAAACATTTATTAAGTGTTTGCTATGTGCCAGGCACTGTGCTAAGCACTGGGGATACAAAAAGAGACAAAAGACAGACCCTGCCCTCAAGGAGCTTACAGTCTAACAGGGGAGACAGTGCAAACAAACATATACAAAGGAAGCTTTGTACAGGATAAATAAAAAGTATTTAACAAAAGGAAGGCACTAGAATTAAAAGGGGTTGGAGAAATATCCAGTGAAAGAAAGAATTATAGTTGAAACTTAAAGGAAGCTAAGGAGGTCAATAGGTGGAACTGAGGAAGGAGAACATATTGCATGGTATACTGGGATGTATTGGCATAATCTACCTCTTATTATGCTATCAATAAAATGATTATCTCAGACAAGAAGAAGGATGAATATTGATACAGGACATGGACAGTATGATGGTGGGAAGTGTAACCTACTACATCTGACTTGGAAGCAGAGAACAACATATACTTTTATCCTTTGGATACCCCATAGGAAGTAGTAGGGATACAGTCTTTTGACTTGACTGACAAACAACAGAACATTATCAGTCATGGGGGATAGCCGGAGAAAATACCTGGAGCCAAGAGAAAGAGTAGCCAGCCATAATATCCTTTAACTAAGCAGGAAAAAGAGAGAGGAACCATTTATCTACTTCTCCATTGTTTGTACAACTAATCATACCAGTGCAGGGCAGAAAAAGTGTTACCATGACACACAGTCTATGATTCTTAGGAGTTGGCAGTGGGTTTTGTCTGATTTTTGTCATAGCCATCCAGGATCCCATTAAGTCTTTTGCCAATCAATAAAGCTAGTCAAAGAAGAATTTGGTGTGGTTGCAAAGAGACTTGGTGTTGAAATGAATGACAGGAGGAATTGAGAAAACACAGGTGCCATTGAAGAAAGGCTCTTAGTAGGAAGGTCATATAGACTGCAAAAACTATCACCATTAATTTGAGGCAGGAACTGACAGATTTATTAAAAATAGATCAAAAAGAAATCCTACCTGTTGGGATGTGTTTGGTCAGCAGCAATTCTCATGGGTTCGTTTTGAGCACTCCAAAGGAGTGGACTAGGATTCACTGTACTATAGTTCTACATATAAAACATTCACATCCACATTTTTAGGATCTATGATCTCTTTTAGCTTGTTTCTTTGCTATTGTGTTTCTTTTTCCACAAAGCTAGAAAAGGCCTTAATCAGTACCAAAAGCTGGCAGACAACACCAAAGAGTCCAATAGAAGTAAGAGGACTTCCATTATCTGAGGAAATCCTTTAGTGGGGTGAGAATAAAAAAAATGTATCCATCAACTATTACTATTTCCAGAGAGCTTGCACCATTGTTTGAGGAAGGTCTGCAAATAAAGTAAGCAATGACACAAAAGTACAGTATCAGCAACTGGAATAGGTGAAATCCAATCATACAAAGCTGCATTGATGACTGAGTGATGCACAGGTCACCAGGAAAATTGCACTGGTCACAGCCATGATGCATAGGAACAATTGAGTATGAAGCAACCCACCATCGAGTGAAGCCACACTTGGTCACAAGCTGCTACAAGTGGGTGTTGTGAGATATATTACTGGAAGAGATGTGTAATGAAATAAGCACAGATTGTCAGCAACAAGACCGGGAGGGTATTCATGATGAAATCACAGCACTTGGTCATTTGTCAAAAGGGAAAAGAATCAGTCAGGTCTCTGTATGTGAATTGTCTTATTGGATTGTACCACTGGAGAATTTTATCTGTTCTATCTGTATCCCACACTGTATTCTAATTCCCCATCCCAATGGATTCAGCAGAATCCATTGGTAATCTGAGAGTCTACTCCACTACATTTTGGTTCCTTCAATAAAGATTTGTTCTTTCTTTTCTTTTTTACTTTTTTTTAGAGGGGGGAAGGCTCACATTGGGTCACACAGCTAGCTTTGTGCTAAGTGTCTGAGGTTGGATTTGAACTCAGGTCCTCCTGATTCCAGGACTGGTGCTCTATTCACTGTACCACCTAGCTGCCCCCAGTTCTTTCTTTTCTAAATTGGATAAGGGGTTGAGGTATAATTTTAAACTAGATATCTCCTGGGTCTATTAGGCTCACTGCTTTTTTAATTATTGGTCTTTATTTCCCCTAAGAGTTTCTTAACTTGGATCTTAAGTGTTCCATTAAATCTTTTTAATCATCCCTGCAGCCTGAGGATTACAAATGAAGTAAAAGTTCTACATGATTTTTTGAGCCTCAGTACAATTGTTGATTACTCTAAATCATAATAACTAATAAGCCTTGATAAATGATAAATTGATAGTAAGGTAAGCATCTGCCTGGGTAAGGGATGGACAAAATTTAGTCCTGGGCAACATTTAGTCTATTGCAGTTAGACAATAATTTTTGTTAAGTTTCTCAATTGGATCTGTCTTCCTAAAGATCACCCTTTGGTGATGCATCCCTCTAAGGGTTTCAGTAACAATCTAATCTCTTGGCAAACATGGCAAAGTAGTAGTGTAGATTGTAGGACTACTTCCTCTATTCTTAATCCCATTCTATCTTCAATACAAGATTTGGTGGACCAACTGACTAAATCTAATTTTTCTCATGTGCCCATTTCATTCTGATTTTATTTCTTTTCACTATTTTCCTAAACCTTATATTTCTCAATTTACCTATATGGTCTACCTTCTCATTTTACTTTGCCTCATCTGATTTTCCTTTTGTGTGAGCTGAAATGTATCCAACCTCAATATTAATATTTTAATATTTGCACCGGCTATGTCCTCCCACAACTCCTTGCTCTAAGCCTCATTATTATTCACTGTCCAAGTATAATTCCTCTATTTAGTTGGCCATATGGTTAATCCATTACTGACAACTCAAGAGTCAGGATATATCACTATATTATCCAGGTTTTGCCTAGTGACTTTTATGATAACTAGCCAAATCCCCTCAATTCAGGATATGGTACTGATCCCTTTATTTAACCATTTTCTCCCCAGTGGAAAGGTGCTGCTTATTACTTCAAGGGGTGCTTATCACTTGTGCAGTAGGAGCAACACACCTCTCTTTAAACCAATTGTTTGTTTATTCCAAATTAAAGAACACTCAACAAAGGGTTGGTCTACTTTAGTGATGAATCTTTCTGACCGCTTAGATGGCATTTCAACAGTATGAACTCCTATCTCCTCATGAAGATGTCTTGTCCTTATTTCCCCAATGCTGATTCTTTTGCTTATATGTTATTTCCACTTTAGCACTAACTACTTGGCAGCTGTTCTGATGTGTTTATGGAGGGTAATTTTGGCCCATGTTAGTATAGGGATCAGTATTCATAAAGTTCTCATTAGGTCAAGTCTTCTTTTTCCATAAGAGTATAATATGCTGATAGGGCTATCTTTTCCATACTGATATAGCAAATCTGTGGAAATCATCTTTTCAGTCCAAAATCTTGCCAAAACATAAGTTTTCTCATTATCCTCCTTTAGCTTGGTCCATAAGGATTAGCTTGTAAAATATCCTTCATAGCTGACTTTTAATTTAAAAGAGGAGTCTGAGGAAATAGGAACAAGAGGTATACATAGCATGATGCCCAGTCTCTTATATTCTCTAATGCATGCTGTTGTTTCAAGCCTCATTCAATTTTATCAGTTTCATTTTTTTTTTTATTTTCTTGTAACCTTATACATTGGATCTCATATCATACCTAAGTAGGCATTGTGGTTTCTCCAAAAACTAGTCTCTATGCTTTCTTTTAGTCCTTTGGGGGTTTTAAAGTTAACATCCTTTTTCACTACTGGTTGAGGAACCAATTTTCCTTTTAAAGTCCAAATCATCACTAGAAATTTAACTCATGATTGTCCTTTTTGTATTTTTATTTTGGTAGGACAACTACCCATCTTCTATTTTTATTTTATGTCCCTGAATAATTCTATCAGTAACTTTCTCTACCTCTCAATTGTCATGACTCCCATGTAATTCTGTACAAAGCAAGTGCCTGTGTTAATCCTATTTAGATCTTGTCTACACAAGTTATGGCATAACACCAGGTTATAAATATATCCTTATACCAATCTACAGAATGTATACTTTGCCTCTTGCCATGTGAAGGCAAATTGGTCCTGATGTTCTTTGGCCACTGGGACTGCAAAGAAAATATTTTACTTAAATCAATAACTTTAAAACAAGGACCATCATCTCCCTTAATTTCATCAGTAATATCTGAAATATTAAGAAGGCCTCACTGATGGACTGAATCTCAGAATTCAGTTTTCTATAATCCACTATAAATCTCCACTCATTGCTCGCTTTTTTTTTTTCCAAACTGGCCATACTGTTCTCACTGGCCTTTCTGTTCTAAATCCTTTAGAATGTAGATAATCTCCTTATCAACTTCTTTGATTTTATATTGAGGGTTATTTACAATTTGCTTTTGGATAGACAAGACTGTTGAATCCCATAAATCCTTTCCTACTAATCATTAAATAATAATTTTTGGTTTCTACCATACAGAAAATTTTACTCAATGCATCCATTCTAATTGTTGCTGCATCTGAGTCTGTGATAGCAACTACTATATAAATCTCTAACTGGTATAAGATTTTTAACTTCCTATGACCTAGAATTTTGAACACAATGAAAAAGGAGAAAGAAAAATAGTATCTTGCATAGTTGAGGTTAATATACAGATACCCAATGCATAGGGGCCCTCATTGTCTTTTAAGCCACTTTAAAGTCTGACTGGGAGATGGCCAGTTGTTCAAAGTGTTAAAATTTCTAGAACGAATGTTTAATTATGGATATATAAAATGATTAATCTGGAAGAGGGTTGATAAATGGCTGTATAGTATTATCTATATGAATTTTCTGTGCTTGGCTTATCTGAGTAAAACTCCTATTGCGGTGTTTTGGTATATCTAAAACTATTTATCCAAGCCTAGTTTTGGAAGTTTTGGTTTTGGTTTTTTCATTTTCTCTTATTATATCTGGTAATATAGTTACTTGGGAGCCTAACAGAACACGTGATTGTTTCAGCCTTTTTTGTGCTAAATTACTAGTTCCAGATTTTGGGGGGAAGGTAGGGGTGGAATGTTGATTCTCCATTAGGAATTTAACAAAGGGACCACTGAACCCCCAGAGTAAAATTAGATCCTGATTGGAGTTCAGATACTAGTTTCAGCTTGGTTGATCTATTCTTGAGGTGAAAATTTTCTATTTTTTCTGATTCTGTGAGAGAGGTTGGGGTTTTCTTTTTAATATCTATTAATTTTGGCTGATTTGCTATTAATAGATTTTTTTTAGAAAAGTGTTTCTCTCTGCCTCAGTTTATGCCATATTTCCCTTCTAATGCGACCTTATTCATTCTATTGCCTCTTCTGTCCCTATCTGTAATTACTAAAATTGCCTTGGTTTCACTTATGTCATCCTTTAAAAGCACTTCTATCCTATTAAGTTTTTTTATTCCATGGAAAGGGTGCATATTTAGTTTCTGATCTAACAACTTCACTTAGTTTTGAGGCTGTCATGGTGTACTCAACAGTTTCAGCTTCTCTTAAGAGGGAAAGAAGTATAGTTTTGTCACTGTTTGAACTTATTTTAATCAATTTTCTCCTGATATGTTCAGCACTGGATTAGTACTGTTCTTTCTATGTTTTGGTTTAAAACAAGATATCTACCCACTCTACCATGTCCATTTTTAACAACTATACTGCTTCAGACATAGTTTTAAGTAATTTGAAAGACATTATATATATGCATATTTATGTATAAATATATATGTATCCCTTTCCCCAATTCCATAAGAAAAAATCAAAACAAAGCTCCTGAAATAGTTATGTGCCATATATAAATGTACAGAACTAGGACTGGGGAGCAATGGGGGAGATTGGGTGACCCCAAGTGAAGCAACAATTTCAAAGGCTCTGGAATTGCTGTGTCCCTCTCTGTCCCACCTCTATTCCCACATATAAACACTGGTCTGAAACAAATGTAAGCAGCTTTCTTGAAATTAATACTTTTCCTTAGTTTTTAGGAGTAGTACCATTGAAATTCTGTGTCCTTGATAATAGTAGCGGTGACAGCACAGCCACTGGCAAAAATGACTGCTGTAAATCTTATCAAGTGATGCCTAATTTAGTCACACTGTCTCCATGGGATTAAAAGAGATAGAGCAAAAGTATCTTCTATTTTTCATCACCATTGATGAGAGAGGTGGGAAAGAAGGATGAAGGATTGCAAATAATTGTCCCAGAAGATTAAACCTTCCATTCTAAAGCTTTTCAGACTTTTGGCAATGCAAAAAACTTTAAAATTTAAACCTTTCATTCAGGAAGCAAATGACTTTTGTGTGCAATGCTCAGCAAGCCTCATCCCTTTCCACCCCTTATCCCCCCTCCCACACACTCCCCTAATTCTGTACTTTCACAGGATTCTCTTTAAGTCCCACTTTGGTCTAAAGCAGATTTTACCTAGAAGTGTTCTCCTTTTTCTTGTAGATGCAAACAAGACTCTCCATTTTCTATGAAGATTAATTTAGATTTTCTATTACTGAGACACACATCTTTGTCATGTGACTCTGAGCCTTTTG
This sequence comes from Petaurus breviceps papuanus, assembly GCF_028583685.1. Taxonomy (NCBI): domain Eukaryota; kingdom Metazoa; phylum Chordata; class Mammalia; order Diprotodontia; family Petauridae; genus Petaurus; species Petaurus breviceps. Next base: position 996,462 of record NW_027187269.1, read on the forward strand.
AAAACTAGGTAAAGCCTGTAAGGGACAGCTGGTACTTTGAACAGTGGCTGTTAAATAAGAGGAGAATGGATAATCTGTCTTGCAAACACAGTTAGTTGAGACTAGTAATCATCATAGAAAGCATCTGCACAGGAATGAATGTATCAATTTACCTCAGGCTGTGAACACCAGATTATTAACCTCTGCTCTATTTAGAAACCCTTTTAAGTTAGGACTTAAACCAAAAGTAATGACTCTTTTTATGGCGATTTTTCTTGTATCATGGGTAGAAACTCTAAAACTGAGTGTATGTGTATGTATAATAAGTATATGACCTCATTTTGGAAAATAACATTAGCTAGATTGTATAGTCTATTAAAATGCATTTTTAAAGACCCACCCATTCATTTATTGATTGCTTGCCTACCAAATGTGAGACACTCTATTAAATGCTATAGAAATATAGAAAGATGAGTATGACTGGTTAGAGCTTCTTAAGACATATATTACAAAACAAAAGTCAATATATGATAAGTGACATGAGTAAGCTCCTAATGACAGAAAATCAGCTCCTTAAGGGAAGGGACTATTTTGCTTTTATATAACAATTGTGCAGTTGGCACAAAGTAGGTCCTTAATAATTTCTTGTTAATTGATATATTGAATGGAATGGAAAAAGATTAAATATGTATTATATACCAAGTGCTGTGCTATGTTCTGGGGATACAAATAGATAATTGATATAGTTTCTGCTCTCAAGGGGCTACAAAGGAGACCACACATAAAAGAGGACTCAGCTTCATGGAGGATGTAAAATACAGGTTGTTCTTGGGGTCTATCAGATTGGGCAGTAGGGTAGATGAAAAGTCCCCACTCAGCTTGGGGAGCAATGGAAAGGCACATATTCCCTAAACAAAGATGTTGGGAAGGGAGCTGTGGGTCCTGAGGTTCTGAGGTCTTAGGGTTCTGAGTTACCTCAAACACAGGTGAGGATGGGGGTGGGGTGTCAAGGTCCAGCTAAGAGTTAGTCAATAAGCATTTATTAATTATGTTCCAGGCACTGTGCTAAGTGCTGGGATACAAAGAAAGGCAAAAACATGATCCCTGTGTTTAAGTGCCTCACATACTAAGACAACATGCAAATAAGCACAGCATAAGTGAAAAGTAATCTCAGAGAGAAGGTCTTACCAGCGGGAGTGCAAGAAAGGCCTTCTGAGGAAGGTGGAATTTGAAATGAGTCTTGAAGAAAGCTAAAGACGCCTGTAGACAGCAGAAAGGAGAGAGAACATATTTGGGAGCTGGAGTGCAGTGTGTGGGGAACAGCAAAGAGGCCAGTGTCACTGAAGTATATGGAGAAGAAGAAAGTATAAGAAGACTTTTTAAAAGTCAAACAAAAAGAGGGGCAGCCAGATGGTGCAGTGGGTAAGAGCGCTGGCCCCAGTGCTGGGAGACCTGGGATTGGTTCCGGCCTCCAATACTTGGCACCCACACAAAAATAATAATAACTGGCTGTGTAACCTTGAGCAAGTTACTTAACCCCGATTGCTTAAAAAAAAAGTCAAACAAAAGATTTTCTAACTGATCTTAGAAGCAATAGAAAACCACTGGAGTTTATTGAGTTAGGACAAAGGTGGGGACTCTGTAGCCTCTGGGCCACATAAGGCTCTCTAGGTCCTCAAATGTGACTTTAGATTCTGTGAAGTTTGGATTCAGTCAAAGGGCCACACTTGAGAACCTAGAGGCTCACATGTGACCTCAAGACCACAGATTCCCTGCCCCTGAGTTAGGAAGATCTTATGGTCAGATTGTAAGTGGAAAGGAGGGACTACATGTGGTTTATGTCATGAAGGCAGAAATCATAAGACTTGACAAGAGATTGGATATGTACAATGACTTCTAGTGGAAAGTCAGGATGACACCAAAATTGTGAGCCTGAGTGTCTTAGAGGCTGGGGGTGCCCATGACAGTAACCAAAAAGTTAGGAAAGAAGGCACGGTTTTGGAGGAAAAATATTATTTTGGACATTATGAGTTTGAGATGTCCAAAAGCAATCGGTGATATGAGGCTGTAGCTCAGGAGAGCCATTAGGGATGTCACCTCATAGAGAAGATACCTGAATCCACAGGACCTAATAATGTCACCAACGAGGTAGCAGAGAGCCTGGTAGAAACTGGGGTTTAGGGTGGGATGGTGAGAGTTACCTGAGGCCTGTTTCTGAGAGAAGGCTCAGAAAAGGGAAGGTCCCAGGATCCCCAGAACAGTGGCTTCAGCCTCCTCTGGGGTGATTGTTGAAAGATTTATAACACTAGGTGTTGCTGTGGAGCTAGAGAATTTGTGCCTTCTTCATTTTTCATTCCCTATCAGAAAGAGGTAGAGTGGAAATACCACAGAGTACACCTACTGGCCTAGCTGGGAGGCAGGACGCTCTTCTCTCACCCTTCTAGCTTTCCCTTTTCCTTCAGGTAAAAGGTTTGGATTTTTCATCTCAGGGACCTGTGCTTACACTCTCAGCGGCACCATTTCTTTAGTAGCTCACTCTTTCAGGGAAAATCTGAGTTTAATTTTGAGGACTCTGCTTGATATTATAGAACCGTTCGTAAAACTAAGCTATAACTGCAATGCCCAGAGTGAGATCTTTTAACCTCCCACACTACTGCAGTTAGTATAGGTATTCTGTGAAATATAAAACTCCTTTAGGACTGTACATCCATGCATACTCTGACCTCAAGTAACATGATGCCTGTAGGCAATAGGAACAAACAAATTTATAAAAGAGTCAGGCCAACCAAATACCACCAGTAATGGTGAATGACACACTTTTTTGTTTTTAGTTCTACCTAAACTGCTGGATAGAGGAGAAAAGGTAGAGAAAAATACTGTGGGATTGGGAGGAGAGTCCACCACTAATCAGATTTCTATGAGCCTGTCTGTCTGTTGTGGATGATGAAGATGGCCACTCCAGGAGTAGCCCTCTTGTTTTCCACCTAATTAAAAAGTTTCTGCCCTGCTTCCTGGTCTCTGCAGCCCCTGCTAAACTTCCTTCCTTCCTTCAGGTCTTATACTCTCTCTTCTCGAACTTGTTCAACTCAGTCTCAAATTCCTTCTAAAAGCTTGTGGGGGGGGGACTACAGATTTATGAAGGCTATGTACAAATTAGGGTATAGGTCAAAAGAAGAAACTGTAGGAGGATGTTTCTCCAAAATTGTAGAAAATCTACCTCAGGTTGTGTGTTCTTATTTTCTTAAGAACTAAGTAATACGGACATGAGATATCTGGATCATTCTCTGAGTTTAAAAAGGTGTAAAAGTTGACTTTTGTTGTAAAAACAGCTTTCGAATGCACTTCCATAATGCTTACTTCATCTTTCACTGTCACCCATTCAGTAGGAGCTCTAACAGGTTCCCACTGGCACTATCTCACTTTAAAGCTGTAACGCTTTCTAGTAGAAAAGGAATTAGATGATATCAGTGTAATGGGGGTTTGGACATGCCTAAGATTGTGTCATCTGCATTGAAGACAGTGTCGATCTTCCTCCAGGAGACAAAAGAACTGTTGTAGGGGTGTGTAAATGATCTGTTTCAGCCTACTTTGAGACTGGGAGCAACCTTCTTCCATTGGTTGCATAGCTAGAAATATCTGCATCTTTAAAACTGACCAACTGAGCATGGTGAGGGTTTTTTCTGCATTTGGGTCTAAGTGAAAGATTCCTTCACTCATGGTAGGTGTGTGGTAGTACACAGTAGTACTATGTGGTAAAGGAGGAGATACTGAGGGCTACCTCCTTTTTCCCTTCCCCTCCTCCCATTTTAGGCCATATGGTCCTGAGAAATGGGCTTGGGGTTTGTGTCTTTTCCTTCATACTTTTCTGTTCTAGGTGCAGTGAGTAGAGTGTCCAATCCAGAAACTCAAACCAGAGCAGAACCCTGGGTGACAAGGGTCCTGAGCAAATCTGTCTGGACTTTGGACTTGAACTTGGGACTGACCTAAATTTAAGCCCAATCCTTCCTCCTTTTCCATATTAGGAGTCAGGGTTGGGGCTGGCTGAGGCAGATCTATAGGCAAAGGCCAAGGTTCTAGCCCTGAAGCAAAGGGTCATTATATCGGGGATTGGTGTGATAGGAAACCCTGTCGTAGGTGTGATTCTAAGGCCAGAACCTTCAGCACAGGTTCAATGTTGGGAAGAAATGAGGTGGCACACAGCATTTGAACATTTAATAAAGGAGGTTTACTTTGCCCACACACAGCAAAGATATACAGAAAGGATTCAGCGGTTACCTTGCTTCCTCACGTTCAGCAGATCTATAGGATATGATGACTCAAGTGGTCTTAGGTACCCACTAAGACTGAGAGGGCCAAATCCTCATTGCTTGGCCTTTTTGTTGGTTCTAGGTCAAAAAGCTCTGTCAGAGAAACTGAGGCAAAACACATTTCATTGGGGGTGGGAGAGGAAGCTTCACCAAGGAGGTTGCTAGGGAAGCTGGGGACAAAGGTGTGTGGGGAGGAAACTTTGTCCTGGAAGCCAGGGCCATCAGCAGGGAGAAAATGCGAAAATTCTGGTTCTATTAACAAACCTCTAGCAAATAAGCAATTAGAGGGTCAGGAAGCAACAAGACAAGACACCAAGATTTGGGGGTGCAAACTGTCTGTGACTTTGAGCTTCTTTGATACTGTGAGTCAAGTAAAGTGTTCAAATCTTCAAGGTCTCAGAAATCCTTAGAGTGCAAAGTCATAATGTTAATCTGTCAACAAGTATTTATTATTCACCTATTATGACTGTCTCAATAAATCTATCAGTTTGCTTAAATTAATAGAAATTTGAAGGTCAGTCTTACCCTTTATTCTTGCACAATGTTGTGCCCCTTCCAGGAAGTAATTCTTTTTGTAGCTGTTAAAATGCTATTTTCTATTTTTAATTTATTTATTATATTATTATTTATATTTATTATTTTATATTTTTATATTATCTAATATATTTTATATATTCTTTATTATATTATATTTATTATATTATTAATATATTTATAATTTTCTATTCTTGAGTTACATGTTGCCTTTAAAAATGACTTTTGAAAGACATGTTTGCTAATTACGATGCTCTGGCACTGAAAATCCAGGTGTATTTGTGTAATTCTTTAAGGTATATTTAAATCAATAGACTTGATAAAATCTTGAAAAAAATTTTTTTTATTCTTTTGTTTATTCAAGTCTTTCGACAGGCACTTGAGTATACTGTTTGTACTTTTATATAAATAGTTGGTCATAGGAGTTGATTGTATGGAAATTGACTATTCTAAGTTGGATGATCAGGACATTTGCCAATGATTTCCTCTCTTTTGAATTAGTGCTGTGTTGAGATTTTATTTTAACTGCGTTTCAATATTCTTTTCACAGTTGTTGCTTACTTTTGGTGGTTTCATTTGGAACTCATTCTAAATGCAATGAGATAAGACTGTGAAAAATCTCACCTGAATCAATTCTGCTCTTGGTCTTTTATCCTAATGAAATGAATACTTTTTAAAAGAGATGAAAAGCTATTTGTATTAAAAGTAACATTACATGACAGGACCTGTAACTGCCGAGGACTTGCACTTTTTACGAGAAGCTTAAGTCAATAAGACCAGTTTTGCAACAATGGAAAATAAGGACATATGTCCACTTCAGAAGGATTGGGGGGGGCAGTAGAAAAAGATAACAAAATCCAAGGATAGTCTCAGAGAAATGATATCTGGGTAACCTTTACTCCAAGGGAATTAATGAGATTTTTAAAAGTGAATTTATAAATACAATGTATTGGGAAAAGGCAGAGAGGTGAATTTTAGCTCTTCCTTACAGAACCAAATCCTCCGAAAGAGCTAGAAGCTCCTCACATTGATTGACAAATACCCTAAGTTATTTTGATGTGTGTTTATATAGAATTGGTACAGTCTGTAAGAGTTTAAAGGTCTTCTCTTTGGGTAATGGTAAAAAAAAATGATAAAAATGGCAAAAAAAAAAATGAAAAAGAGGGGATACTGTCTCCCTTCTCTGAATAGTACATTTGGAATATGGCTAATACTGGCCTGGTTCAGATATTTCCTTTTCTCTTCATATAGAGAACAACCAATAGGTCACTGCCCTCAAGTCTGCCATTGCAGAGAGATTTCCTTGTGAATTTGTAGAGGGGGAATGGAGGGTGGAAGCCAGTGAAAAGGCAATATGACCAGCAGCCCCAGATAGCAAAGGCATTTGACTCACTTTTGACTAAGGGGAAAACGTCCCAGACTCAGTTTTACCTACTTTGGAACATTTGTTAACATTAATAAACCAATCTGATTTTTCTTATATTGTTCCTGAACTTTTTTTATTTACTGATTACTAACTTTCAATTGTGTACCAAGGACAGTTACAACTCAGAGACAATGAAACATACCAATCAGAAAAAGTTATATTTAAGGGGTGGCCAGGTGGCGCAGTGAATAAGAGCGCCCAGTGAGCCCCAGCGTCGGAAGACCTGGGATCGGTTCTGGCCTCAGATACTCAGCACCCACACAAAAAATAACTGGCCGTGTAACCTTGAGCAAGTTACTTATCCTGGATTGCTTTAAAAAAAAAGTTATATTTATCTAGATCAACCCAGCATTAAAATGCTAATTCAATCAGAAATTATGAATAAACCTAAAGAAGAGGATAATTTTAATATCTAACATGTTAGGCAACACATCACCATACTATGTCAAATATTCTGGAGAGATAAATTCCACAAATATTTGTTAGTTTTAGCCATATTCCTCCTGAAGTGCCAATACGCAGAAATAGCCCACAATCAACTACTTGTCATTTCTATGCTATTCCTTGTATCTCTTGGTCTCTCTTAACTCACATCCCCAATTGAATACAAAATTCTCTGCACTTCCACCCAGAGTTCAGTTCAAATTTACATTCTGAGTCTCCTTAGTGGCCCACCTTTACTTATTTCTTGATAAGTAAAGTTTTCTTTCCAACTTGGGGAGGGGGAAAGGGAAACAACACTGAGCTTTTATAGATTACCATCTCTACTTCCAAAGGGCCTCTCCCTTCCTGCCAAATCAAAAGATTATGCTACTGTCACTAGAACTTCACTAGTTAGTGGAGAATTCTGTATCTGAAAGGTACTGTGATATATAGTGTTCCAAGGGATAGAAATTTTGAAGTCCCTTTAAAATATGCTGTGGTTACTTGACACATGGAAATTTATAGTATAGCATGAAAATAAACACCAACAAGGTGTTAACCCAGCATCCAAGTAATCCTCATAGGTTCCATTCACAGTAAACATATATTATAATTCATTCAATAGACAAAGCACAGTCAAGACATTACTTTATAGGTTCTAACTACCAAGTTACTACAGTCTAAATTACATGAAGGGTACATATCCTATATCAAATTGCTTACTATCTTAGGGAAGGTGTGGTGAGGGAGGGAGGGAGAAAATCTGGAACTCAAAATTTTTAAAAAATGAATATTAAAATTTATCTTTAGAAAAAATACCATTGAAATTACATGCAGGATATAATATATGCATATGTTATAGAATTCATTTATATCCATAGAATACATGCAAATGGGTGTAACATAGCAAGCAGAACCCTGTAAGATAGGATATGTGTACACATAAGCTACTAAAAATATTTCATACTAAATACTAAACTAAATTAAATACTAAAAATAAAAAAGGAAACATTTTACATTGGCTTAATATAGCACATTTTTTCTTGTTCTAGACTATCTCTATGTAGATGAATATATACATGAATAGTCTATATATTTATACAATATTTCAAAATACATGCCCTAATATATAAATAATATATGAAATACAGTATTTCAAAAGTGCCAGTAATGAAAATATAGCAATATTTTGTTAAATGTAAATCTCAATAAATTATATAAAATATATCAGCAGGTAACTATATACAAACATATCACACATTCACCATTTTAAAAAGATTTTTTAAATTCTATTTTATTTTATTTTCAGTTCTAAATTCTCCCCTCACTCGTCCACTAAGAAGGTAAGAAAGTAAAACAAAGCCCATTACAAATACATATAATCATGCAGAATAAATTCTCACATTAGCCATGACCAAAACAAGATGGAAGGAAAAAAAGAAAGAAAAAGAAGGAAGGGAACAAAGAAAAAGGGAAGAGAAAATGTTTCCATCTATAATCCAAGTCTATCACTTTTCTATCTGGATGTGAATAGCATTATGAATCTTTTGGAAATATGGTTGGTCATTGTGTTGACCAGTGTTCCTCAGTCATTCAGAGCTGATTGTCTTTGTAATAATGTTATTGTATAAATTGTTCTCCTAGTTTTACTCACTTCATTTTGCATCAGTTGAAACAAATCTTCCCAGGTTTTTAAAACCATGCCTTTCATCATTTCTTATATATATATATATATATATATATATATATATATATACACATCACATTAATTTACCATAATTTGTTCAACCATTGCTCAATCAATAAGCGTCCCCTTACTTTCTAATTCTTTGCTAACACAAAAAGCAATGCTATAAATGTTTTTGTACATGTGAATCATTTTCCTCTTTCTTTAATATTTTTTGGGGCATAGTCCTGGTACTGGTATTACTGGGTAAAAAACACACACACACATTCACCATCACAAATTTTTATTTAGCTGATACATTGTAAGTCTAACACCTTAACATTTCTTATACTCTTATCCTGGGTTGCTAAATCTCTAGATGTATTTTAGTCAATATTATGTAATGGTAACTCCATTCTCTTGAAAACACAGGCTGCTGATGATAGTTCTCTACTGAGATAATCTACTGCATCTGCATCTGGTTTATCAGGGTAAAATGTTTTGGGATTTAATTTTTCCTTATCATGTTTTAAACACATTATGAGAGATTACTTATGCTAGTATTGACTTGATCCCAACTAAGTAAACAAAATTTAATAATTATAATCAAATAACTTTAAAAGATGATTAGACATCTTCAATGTTGACTTTAACTTCTACATCTGGTTCAATATTGATAGAAGTGATCTATTTAACAACCTTAGAAGGACGGTGCAAATCAATAAAGCCGTTTGTAGATTCTCATCTGGAATCCATCCTAAATCTTTGAACCTTCACTACAAGGAGCATTTCTGGTTGTGATTGGAATTATCTTTGGCAGGCATGCTCACAGACTCCTTCACTTTCAAGTTCTTTTCTTTGCCTCCTTTAGTTAAGTCAGTACACATTTTCTCCAGCGGTTTAACATTGTGGTTTATGAGGGAAATTTTAATCTGGTAAATTATGTTGACCATTTTCCTAGCGTTGAGTTATCCTTATCTCCTTAATATATCAATCCCATTTCATCATAATGAATAATTTCCAGATAGATCATTGAGGTATGTTTGACAGAATTTTGTTTAAAAATTTTTAATCAATATTCATTAATAATATCGAAATACACACATATGTCTCATGAAAGGATTCTGATAGGGTGCTTTCTTTCTTAATTTTTTTGAGAATAACTTTTGAACTATGAGTATTAATTGTTCTCTGATAGAATTCTCCTATGAATCCATCAAGACCAGGAGTTTTATTTTTTGATAGTTCCTTTATAAGTAGTTATATTTTATTTTCTGAGATTTTTGAAATATCTATCAGTTCTTCTGATAGTTTGAGTATTTTATATTTTTGAAGGTAATCCTATATTTCTTTCATGTCCTTGATTTTGGTAGCATGTAATAGCACAATATATTCTGATATTTCTTTTTCATTTCTTCTGGTTTTGTTGTGATTTCACCTTGAGCATTTGCTGTTTTATTGATTTTATTTTCTGCCCCCTTCTTTTTAAATAGGTTAGCTAAAGGTTTATTAGTCTTATTAGTCTTCAAAGAACCAGAATTTACTTTTAATTGTGATTTTTTGGTTTCCAGTTTATCTACTTCTCCATTAATTTTCAATATTTCCTCTTTTGTTCTTATCTTTGGTTTGTTTCCTTTCAAATTTTTAAAACTCATATTCAGTTCATTAATCCTCTCTTTTTCTATTTTGTTAATTTTTATTTGTAGAGTTGATTTTCTCCCTGCAGACTTCTTTAGCTGCATCTCAGAAATTTTAATATCCTATTTTATCATTTTCTTTCATATAATTATTAATTATTTCCATTATTGGTTCTTCAACTAACTTATTAGTTAATATTTCATTATTAAATCTCCATGTAGGTCTCTATCTTTTGTTTGTGGTCCCCAAACCAAGGATGATTTTTATTGTTATGGTCTGTAAAAAAATTATTTCTGTCTTTTCAAATTTATTTGAAGTATCCCAGTGTCAGTTTTTGTAAAAGTTCAGTTGTAAAATGTTTTGTAAAAATTGAGAAATATATTTTATTTTGCAGTCCCACTTCAAAGATAACTCTTTTATCTCTTTTAAATCTTTTGTCTCTAGTTTATCCAACAATTTGTTTGGTTACACATTTTTACATTTTGTTTATCTTTCTGCTAGATTTACCCAGAACTGAGAAAGGGACATTGATGCTTCCTGTCACTAGAGTATTACTGTCTATGTTTTCTGGCAGCTCAGATGTTTCCTTTATTAATCTGGATGTTAAGGCATTTGAAGCATATAAGTTTATTACCAGTATTGTCTTTCTTTTCTTGTCTATGGTTTCTTTCAGCATAATATAGTTTCCTTATTTAAGGTTTTTTTTTTTTTTTTTTTTGCTATACACACACAGATATGTATATGTGTTTGTTTTGTATGACAGTGTGATTACAGTGCCTGCTTTGCTGGATTCACTTGATACACAGTAAATTTTTCCCCATCCCCTTAGTTTTATTCTCTGTGTATATTTGTTTTTAAAATGTGTTTTATTGAATTGTTTAATTCATTCTGCATGGACTCTTTTGGTATAGTCAACAATTTTTTTATTAAGGTAATCTGTAAACTAAGAGGTCATCAGCCTCTTACACTTAATCTATCCTGGGATTTCAGCTGATACTGAGGCTCTCCCAGTACCCAAAGCCTACTCCACCCTGAGCACTACATGCATGATGCAAAATCTTTGCCTACTTAGAAACCTCTGTGGAAGGGCTGTTGTCTTCTTCAACAGTTCAATATGGACTCTCCCTCTGCTTCAACTCAGAACTACCACCAGGTAAACTAAGAGATCCCCCTTTCTTCTAGGTGAATACACACTCACCAGTTATATGGCAACAATTTAACCTCCCCCATGCCATTTGAAAACAAGTCACCTCCCAACAATACCACCATCTGGTCCCCTAAGCCATTTATAGGAAGGAGTTCCCAAAATCATCTCAAAGGAAAGGAAGTCTACTAATTAAGGGGGTCCCAAGCTACTTCTCCATGATTTATGGAGACTTCTGAGGAGGCAAGGATCTTGAGGTTAAGACATATCTGCTATGGGAAGGAATAAGGAAAGACCAGAAAGGATCAATCAGCACTATGCCCCCCAAATAGTCTATTAACATCTGGTAAGTCTTCCTAAAGACTGGATCAAAAAAATACACTGGACAAGAGATCCTTTCCTCTTTCCAGTGTAGCATCAATTTGTAGCAGATATGGTGTCTGGGAGATCAGACACTTGATGAGGGCAGGCAGGGGCCGTTGAACAGCAGGGGCAGTCCTCTTGCCCTGAGATGGGAAAATTCTATTTTGCTAGTTGGAGACAGGTTGAAGACCACCTAGGTTAAGAACAGCTGCTTAGTAAGGGGGAATCTTATGTTCCTGTTTGGGAATCATTACCCAAATTTCCAAATTGACACTGGACCTATGCCCCAACCTCAGCTACTTGTTTAATAGTTCCAAACTAGTTATTTGGTGCATGTCTCTGATAGGTTTTGATATGACTCACAAACAATTGTATGGAGTGGGAAGCAACACTTAAATTTCTCCATTGATTCTGACCCCAAAGGGAAGAGTCTTTGATTATTCAGTCCTATTCTCACTAGACCCCAGAACCAGGGTCACTACCCAGGACTGCTCTATCCCTCAAGGCTCTCTCACATGCCAGCCATGCATTTTGTAACTCAGACAGTTAGAAGCATGTGCCAGTACTCCCACTCCTGAAGATATCTCCTGTTACCAGATCAGTGGTTTTTGAAGTCCAGCTGCTTGTCACTCTCGTAGTAGATGGAACCATTGGATAAACAGGCAAATAGAATTCCTCTGGAGCCAGGTCCTTATGGGTTGGAGCCTACTGGGCTAGTGAAGGGTCTGGATTGGAAGTTTCAGTTTCTGGCATAGATACCAGATTATGTTTGTGAAGAACACTAACACCAGAGAGAAGAGGAAGGCATAAATGGCTAATATACCATTTTCATTTAGTAGCAGAAGCCTTCTGTGTCCTACAACTCTTGCTACATAGGCAGTTCTGGAAAAAAGTGATTGAGTGACCTCAAGTCATCTTTTCAGTAACTAGGCCCAGTAAAAGTCAAGCAGCTGCTTTTCAAAAGGAGTATCTGCTCTGGGGAGCTTGGAACTCCAAATGCCTCATAATGGCTTATTCTGACCTCCCCTGGCCAGAGGAGGAGGCTATCTGCCAAATGGTTCACTTAGTCTGGTCTTTCTGGACAGAGACCTCCAAAATTATGGGTCTTGCAGTGTCATAAGGGCCCAAGGGGAGGGACTACTGTACAGTTTGCTTTAAATCTTCCAGGGCTATAGCCTCCTCTGGGTCACATTTGAAAGATACAGATATTTAGATGACTTGACAAATTGGGGCCTCCAAGATATCCATGTGGGGAATGTGGTTTCTCTAAAACCTGAAGAGTCCAACAAGTCTCTGGGCTTCCTTCTTAGATTTTGAGGAAGCAGGTGCCTGTAGCTTATTCTAGACTATGTCTGGAATCCTCTGGGTTTTTCCCTCCCACTGTTTTTTCCAAAACTTGAATGTGAGTGGGTTATACCCTGGATTTTCTTAGGGTTGATTTTCCAACCTTTGTCCCTCATGTAAGTCATGATTTGTTATAGGGCCTTTTCCATAGTGGCCTCCCTCATCTGGCCCAATTAACATCATGTCATCAATATAGTGAACATCAATGTTTTCAAGAAGGAAGGCCTCTTTCAGGACTTTGCCCACAATGTGGCAATATGAAGTGAGAGTTCAGGTAGCCCTGGGAAAGGAGGATGGTGAAGGCATATTGGACTCCTTTCAGATGAAAGCAAAGTGTTCCTTGGCCACAGAAATAGAGAAAAATTTGTCAAGGTTAATAGTACCATCTCATTTATCCAGGGGTGCCTGATTTGTAACATTGGTGAGATCAGGAATAGCTTTAGAGATAGGCTTGACTTCGTTTAGCAACCTATAGTCCACTGTTAGGGCACAGTGGATAGAAAGTAGGGCCTGGAATCAGGAAACCTGAGTTCAAATCTGATCTCCAACACTTACTAGCTATGTGACCCCAGGCAAGTCACTTAACCCTATTTGTCTCAGTTTCCTTATCTGTAAGGAATATTCTTATCTCCTTAGCTGGAGAAGAAAATAGCAAATCACTACAGTATCTTTGCCAAGAAAACCCCAAATGGGGTCATGAAAAGTTGGACATGACTGAAATGACTGAACAACAGTCTGCTGTAAGCAGCTAGGTACCACCTGCCTCCCTCACAGGTAACACTGGGTTGTTGTAAGGGAAGCTGGTATATAAAGTACTCCAGCTTCCTTCTCTATCACTAGAGAAGAAATATCTTTTACCTTTCTGGCAACTTAATATTATATGGTGTTAACTATGTGGAGTGGTTTGGGTAACTCTAAGGGTTTCCATTTGACCCTACCTAGAGTAACATATCTAGAGGTTTCTGGAAAGGGCCCACACAAATACTGAGCCCATAGCACCCCTTTGCTCCATGGACTGATTTCTGTAGCTTCCCCTAAACGATTCAAATGGGGGAAGGGTTTTGGAGGATACTTCAGGCTTGGATGGGATTCGAGGGGCCCTAGTGTCCCCATGCTTAATTTCTCTGTATAGTTTTTCATCACATTCATGGGCTGGCCTTCAATCAACTCTCTTAACCAAATGTTTTAGAAGTCATTCCCAAAGCTCCCTCCTCAGGATGGTGTTATTTCCCTCAGGTCACCTAGCAAGGTGGAGGTGGGCTCTTTGACTTCTCCCTATTCCCAGAGTGTTTTTTTACACTGATAGCACTATTTGCTTGTCACAACTATCCCAACATCCTGCTCAAATATCACCGAATTGATTAGTCCACACCTATACCATTGTTCTACTTTGTATACCACTATATTCTTCCTTTTATCTTTCATTTTCTTTCTCCTCTGAAATGAAGGACTTGGAACAGGACATTCTGGGAGGCAAAGGAGTTAGGATAACAATTCAGAATAACCTCCTCCACAAAATGGAGTATAATCCTTCCTGGGGGAAAAATTATATTTAATGAAATAGAGGACTTTCAAAGCGTTCTTGATGAAAAGACCAAAGACAAATAAAAAATTTGACATTCAAATACAAGACACAAGAGAAGCATAAAAAGGTAAATAGGAAATATAAGAAACTCAGTAAGATTAAGCTGTTTACATTCCTATGTGGAAAGATTATACATGTAATTCCTAAGAACTTTATCATTATTGGAGCAGTTAGAAGGAGTCTACATGGACATAGGCCATTGGTGTGAATGGATTATATTGGGTTTGTCTAAAAAAATGAAGGGGTGAGAAAGACAGATGCATTGGGGAAGGGAAAGGGAGAGGTAGAATGGGGAAATTTTTCTCACATAAGAGACACACAAAGAAAGAGTTTTTACAGTAAAGGGTAAAACAGCAGGGGAGGGGGTATGGCAAGCAATGCTTGAACTTCACTCTCATCAGAATTTGCTCAAAAAGGAAAGAAAAGACACACACACACACACACACAGAGTTGGGTATAGAAATCCATCTCACCCAACAGAGAAATAGGAGGGGAAAGAGATAAAAGGAAGAGGGATGATGAAAGAGAAGGAGCATTAAGGGAGGCAGTGGTCAAAAGCAAAATAGATGTTTGAGGAGGGACAAGATAAAATAGAGAGAGAAGGATAAACAGAAGAAAATAAGATAAAGGGAAATACAAAGTAATCATAATTATGAATGCAAATGGTATGTACTCACCCATAAAATGGAAGGGGATAGCAGGCTGGATTAAGAACCTGAACTCAACAATAATGTTGATTACAAGAGGTGCCCAAAGGATGCCCAAAGGGCTAAAAAGCTGTGCATGCCCTTTGATCCACCAGTAGCACTACTAGGTCTGTACTCCAAAGAGATTAAAGAAAAAGAGAAAAGACCAATATATAGAAAAATATTTATAGTAAATCTTTCTATGGTAGAAAAGAATTAAAAATTGAGGGGATGCTCATCAATTGGGGAATGGCTGAATGAGTTGTAGCATATGATTGTGATGGAGTACTATTGTGTTCTAAGAAATGACTAGAGGATGGTTTCAGAAAAATATAGGAAGACCTATTTGAACTGGTGCAAAATGAAGTGAGAAGAACCAGGAGAACATTGTACACAAGAACAACAATAGTTTAAAGATGATCAATCATGAATGACTTAGCTACTTTCATCAATACAATGTTCCAAGAAAATTCCAAAGGACTCATGATGAAAAATGCTATCTACCTCCTGAGAAAGAACTGATAAATTCTGAGTGCAAATTGAACTATAGTTTTCTCACTCTTTTTTTGCTTTTTTTTGTATGATACGACTAATATGGAAATATGTTTTACATTATTTTACATGTATAAATGATATCATGTTGCTTATCTCACTGGGTAGTGTAGGGGTGAGAGGGAGGGAGAGAATTTGGAACTCAACATTTAAAAAAAACTTTTTTATTCATTTTAGACTTAAGTACAAAACAAGAAAAAAGAGAACATTTCTATGTACACAGCAGAACATATAGAGAGGATTCAATATAAAACCATACGTTTCCTTGTCAGACTATTCGCTTTAAAAAAAACCTGTGTAATAAATACTATACTTTGCTTTCAAAGCTACCCAGTTTTCCTGTGCTTCCTTCTGTTATTTTTTTTTTGTTCTTTGCTGTGCACTTTTAATTTTTTTCTCCCTCCATCCCTACCTCACCCTTTGAGAAGGTTTCAATTGCATATGTGTGTGTGTACACACACATATACATAGCATATATACTGTATATATTGTACACACACACACACACACACACATATAAGACCATACTATACACATTTCTATTTGTCAGTTCTTTCTCTGGAGGTAAAAAGCATCTTCCTTCATAGGTCCAAGTCTTTGCATGTTTTTCTAAAATCAACCATCTCATCATTTCTTATAGCACAGTAATATTCCATCACAATCTTATACTACAACTTGTTTAACCTTTCCCCAATTGAAGGGAATCTATCATTTTAGCCAATCTGTTGGGAATAGAAGATATATCAAAGTTGTTCTAATTTGCATTTTTCTAATCAATAATAATCTAGAGCATTTTTCATAGGACTATATGTAGTTTTTATTACTTTATCTAAAACTGTTCATATCCCTTGGCCATTTATCCATTGGGGAATAATTTGTATTCTTATAAATTTGACAAAGTACTTATTTTCTTCCTTACATTTTTGGGTCTCTTTTTCTAATTGGTTGATTTTTTTTTCATAATTTTCTTGGATTCATTTCTCTTTGAAAAAGGAGTAGTTTTTTAAACATCACTATCTTCCTCTGAATATGAATCCAGATCTGTTCCATCCTTTTGTGGTACTACATTACAATATGGAGGGTTACATGAAAAGGGGTTTAGAAAGAAGTGAGTGATGCACTGGGGTCAAATCAGAGGATAGCAATGAAGGAAAGGTGAGCTTTGGTCTCAGAAAAGGAAAAGTCTCCTGGGGAGTAGTTTAGAAAGAAGGAAAGATTGAAAAGTGGAAGGAAGGGGGCCTTACTTTGGAAGTATGAGGGGCTTCCATTGACGAATGCTCCTTTGGATGAATAGAGATGAAGACTTTACACTGAATGAGACATAAGGGTTTTGGTGCCTAAAAAAGGCTAATTCTCCTGAGCAGGGGAGGGAATTGAAACCCATGGAGACAACTGGCTTTATCCTTAGGGAATTGATCTCAAAGTATAAGCCTCCTCTGACACAGTTCATTAGCCTAGGTCTCTGCCCTAACTCACTTTGGGGTGGTCAGAACTGGCCCCAACCGGCTGCTGTGCTCTTTCCTCAGGCTTGGTGGGGTGCTACACAGCTCCTCACATACTGGGTTTCCATGCTCTGGTAATCTGTCCCAATCCCTCTGTTCCTTACCTCTTCATTCCAACCTAGCAGTTTTCCAGCCTGCTTTTCTGGCACTGGTAGTTCAGAGCTTTGCAGATTTGGGGCAGCCCCCAGCAGATTTTTGCTCCTGAAGGACTGTGGCCAAACTGGCTTCAGAGGGCTGAGAAAACTTCCACAGCCTAGAGCTCTCTACAGCCCTGGGAAGAGGGAGAGAGAATCAAGGCATAGGGATAGGTTTTGGGATAGGTTTTGGTGTAGGTCTGTGTTGTGACCCTGGGTTGGCTAGTGCAACCTTGCTTCTTCTAGTACAGGATGTGAGAGGGTAACTGAGTCAGCTCAGGCTCAGTAAGCATCAGTTCCTGGGTTTGTTTGTTTTTACCTTGCTTTGAATTCTTAGTGTCCTAGATTATGGAAACCGCAGATGTTTTTTTTATCTTTGGTGCATGATTTCTGTTTTGGGGAAGTTTGAAAGGTCATGGAAATCACAGAAAATGTCTAGTCCACCATCTTATTGCATGACCCAAATTTGCTTTACTTTAAACCAATAGTCCAGTCAAGAAAGACAGGCCCCAAGTCTTTCTTTTATAATAGTTATACTTGATTTCTTCAAGATAGGGAACTCTTACTGTGGTATTCCTATGTTAAATGACTTGTCTAGGTCATACAACTAGCAGAATTCAGAGGTGGGATTTGAACCAACGTCCTTCTGACTCCAAATTCAATCAACTGATCAGTTATTGAGTGCTCATTGTTGATGCCAGGCACTGTGCTAGGTGCGGATAATACAAAAATAAAACAAAACAGTCCTTGATGTTGAGGAGTTTGTAGGCCAGGTTAGTATCCTATCTAGTACTCCTAATGTAGAGGTACATTATAAAAACAGATGACTAGTGGGAGATAGACAGACAGACAGACAGATAGATAGATAGATAGATAGGTAGGTGGATAGATACTATGTTCCAACTTTGGTGGGTCTCTGAGGAAACAGGGATGATAATACATAGATGCAGACACTATACTATGTGTATACAGTGCCCATTGATAGTCTTTAATCCAAAAAAACCAGAGAAATGGGGAAAAATGATTTATGTTTGAAACATATCCATAACTTCTCTATTTGTAATAGCAAGAAAAATGATGGAATGTATAGCCTAAATATCCTACAGTTGGAAGGCTGGATAAATTATGGATATTACTTTAATAGAATATGTTACCAAAAAGCATAATATGCACATATGTACACACATAATAGCATTCAATTACCTTTCTAAAGGCTAATATTAGATGATGCAGATTGAAATGAGCCAATCCAGAAGTCTACACACAATAAGTACCAACATAGAAAAGAAAAAGGAAGGGAAGAAGGAAGGAATGGAGAGAGAGAGAGAGAGAGAGAGAGAGAGAGAGAGAGAGAGAGAGAAAGAAAGAAAGAAAGAAAGAAAGAAAGAAAGAAAGAAAGAAAGAAAGAAAGAAAGAAAGAGAAAGAAAGAGACAAGGGCAAAGGTGATAGAATTTTGTACAGGTTTGGAAGAAGATAGACAAGAAAGTGCCTATTTATGTGGTTTCTATGTATTAATTTTTTGTTTTTTCTTTTTTGGAGGGACAATTGGGGTTAAGTGACTTGCCCAAGGTCACACAGTTAGTAAGTTTTAAGTGTCTGAGGCCAGATTTGAACCCTTGACTCTAGGGCTGGTGCTCTATTCACTGCACCACCTAGCCTCCTCTTGTTTTGTCTTTTTAAAGACTAGCTTAGGGAAACTGGTAAGATTTTGCTTCTTGTTTAAATATTTGATTTTTATTTGTTAACAATTATTACATTTGTAATAAAATTAATTTCATTCTAGTGCAATTTTTCTTTACTATGCTCTTTATATTTATATTTCAAAATTGACCTTAGTCTTATTTTAGCTTCCTTTCTTTGCAAATTCTACTTCTTTATGCTCTGTTTCCCGTTATCATTGGACCTTAATGTTTTGTCTAATATATATCTAAATTTATTTAATGTGTCTAATATATTTATATTGCTACCTCTTCACTCTTTCATTGTTGTCTATGCTCTGTATATCTCAGCTTTCCTCTGAATTTGAGCATTCAGAGGCAAATTGAATTGAGCCAAGTGGTAACAAGGTAACAAAGAGTCTTAAGAAAAAAAAAGTCATTTGAGCTATGGGTGAGATGTCTGTGAACTATTTTGGTATTCGATTGGTCTTTTATTCAGAAACTAGTGACTCTAAAACTGGGTCTGGAAGAACAATGTTTTGTCTCTCTTGTTAGTGTGCTTAGACTTGAGCAGCAGAAACTAGGGGGCCACAGATTGGACTACCTGGAGACTAGTAGGAAACACTGAAGGGAGCCAGAGACAAACTGAAGAAATTGAGCTGCTGATGGAAGAATTGATGAAGCCCTACTTTAAAGCCCCAGACTTTCTGATTAGTAGTCAGGACAAACTGAGTGAATCTATTGAGAGAACAGCACAATCAACCGACTAAAATTTGACAGTAATCGGGGAGACAACACAAGAGTGAGTCTTTCAGTAAGAGGTACCAGAGGCAGCCCCAAAGAATGTACAGACCCCTTCCCAGGGCTGGCTGGGAAAATGCTGGTGTGGTGAGTTATGTTTAGAATCACGTGTGTGTGATGTGTTTGCTGAGTTTTGTTTTGAGGTTTGACAGGGATTGAATCCCTGTCAACTGGGAAAGGAGATGAAAGAATTAGAGTAAGACAGGTGAGTCTGGGAAAGAGGGAGTGGGAAGAAAGAAGAGAATAGGAATGTCAGATTATTATGCTTGTCAGGGAGTGTCCTGAATGCTTACCATTGAATCCTGGGCGGTTTTATTAAGGGACGATATGGAGAGCAACAACAACAACAAAAAAGTATTTTGACAATAATTTTGGTCTTGAGAGTTTTTGCAATTGAACCCACAAATGTGAAGTCTACTTGTCCTGCCACCATGTGGTTTGGTGGAAGGAAAACATTTCAAATGAAAGTTATAAATAAGATCATTTTCAGTGCCAGCTTATAGATTTCACCAGATTCATTATAGAAAATATCAACTGAAAGATTTTTAAGGAAGACAAATTCCAGATCAGTTTTGTCCATTTCCTTGTTATTTCTTTGAAAAACCCAAGTTAATTGCTTCCTCATCCGTTCATTTAGATTCAGATGAGAAAAATACAAAAGCACTTCATTAGTAGCTAAAGTGTCTGAAGAAAGACAAGAAATATCCATCAAAAAGTCACAAATCTGTTTGAAATGTCCAGGAGTCAGTCAGGTAATGAATTTGGGGATGGGTGGGGGAGGAGAGTAGGCTGGAGAGGATGCATCTAAAATGACAAGAAATTTTAGTTTCCTCTTAATAGACGTCTTCTCCATCTCCAATCTTGTCCATTATCAAAATTGTTGGCAAAGATAGTGTCTGTTTGTTGTTTAGTCTGTTGTCTCTTGCTGAGAAATTATAGAACTCTGAAACTAAACCTTAGAGTTATACATACCTGGGTAAGTGTGAAGGAAAGGCTAGCAGTAAACTAGCACTATAAAATGTACGTGTACCTATCAGAAGGCAGAAAACATTAAACTTCAACTTTACTAATCTGGATCCATTTGCAAAGAAGAAATTACTCTTAAAAGATGATAATTTAGTGAAATGGTCCAAACTCTCATACTTTTTTTTTTTTTGTGGTTATGTCAAATGGTTAGACCAACATTTACTCTTCTAGTAGTTACTAGATTCTAGGCCTATTATATTAACACAGTTTTGGTCTCCATGGAAATGTGATAAATTCAAACAAAATAACATTAAGTATTAAAAACTTATAAATAAACATATTGAATGAGAAATCCAAATGTATTGAATAAGAAAGTACAAAAGGATCTCATACTTTTTTTTAAATGAGAAAGATTATTATTTTTTTCTTCAATTTATTTTGTGAAAATACAACTATTAGTGATCACAAAAAAAGTTGTGGAGAGGATGAGGAAGAGTGGGGAAAGGAAATACACTGATGATATCCTCTTGTTCACTCTAGAATTGATTTTACAAATAAAATCTTTCTGCCTTCTGAACTTTTAATAAGAATACAATATTATTCAAATAAATCCCACTTGATTTATGCTGGTTTGGGCATTTATTTAATTTCTCTGGGTCATGACGCTTGCCCCAAACACAGTAAATGTTAAAAAAAAAGTCTCATCATGATAGAATTGAAAGAATTTTTGGGAAAAAAAGTCAAATGTAATTTATACACTCAAAATATATCATTTTCCAAAGCATAATGGGAAAGATAAACCAGGTATATAGATTATGAGAGTTCCTTATTGAGATAGCATATGGACAATTAAAAGCTCACTAACTGATTAATCAGCTTGAGAATTTGGTTGCCCTAATTTTGCTTTTGTAACTGAAAGCTATTTGAGATTTAAAATTTTTATTTTGTTTGTAGGGAATGGGTTTTAGGGAGAAGGTTTAGTGAAACATATTCTCCATTAGATGGCACAAAATTATATCATTCATCTTCCAAATAAAACATATCCTCTAATTGGCCGCAAATTTTATAATTGTACATAATGCATACCCTTTTATTTTGAATCTTAGTAACTGCAGTATTACTTACAGTAAATTTTTTAAAATTACCATGGCTTGGTTGCATATTTTCTATACGTGAAGGCCTAATTTAATAATTTCCCCTTAAATAATTTTAGAAAAAAATTGAAGTTCAATTATTTCTATTAGTAGCATTTTGAAAAGGAAAAAAAAGAATCATTCATATGCTGTATGTGTCCAAAAAGAAAACAAAAACTACAAATAACACGGAACAAGCATCTGTAGCATTTTGAAAAGGAAAAAAAAAGAATCATTCATATGTTGTATGTGTCCAAAAAGAAAACAAAAACTACAAATAACATGGAACAAGCATCTGTAGTTTGCTAAATTCCATTAACCTTTTTTAAATTTCTCTGTGATTGAATGGGGACACATTTATGTTTACTTCTTTGTTTAATTGGTTGGACCATGATGCTGAAGAAGCTAAGTTATCAGACTCTGTTGTCTATGTGGGCTAGTTAGTTTTGTAGGGTCAGAGCCACAAACTGCATCACTGATTCAGGCCAGCTTTCTTTCAAATGCTTGCCATGGATCATGAAGGGCTAAATGCTATGTTGATGGAGGAGTGTAGAGAAAAACATCTCCAAATTCATACTATAATTGAGGGTAGGTCAATATATATATATATATGGGTTAAGGTTGTTAGTGTCTCTAAAAGCACAAAAGGAAGGGCAGCTAGGTGGTGCAGGGAATAGAGCACTGGCCCTGGAGTCAGGAGGACCTGAGTTCAAATCCAACCTCAGACATTCAACACAAAAACTATCTGTGTGACCTTGGGCAAGTCACTTAACCCCAATTGTCCTCCAAAAAACAAACACACACAAAAAGCACATGAGGACACCAAAGAATGAATTAATGAAAAAGCAGTTATTAAGAATACTTAATACATTTGAGTTTTCATTTACAAAATAGCTAGTATGGAAATATATTTTTATTTAAAATTTTAAATATTTTATTTTCCCCCAAATTACATATAAAGACATTTTAAACATTCATGTAAAAAAAACCTTTGATTTCCAAATTTTCTCCCCCCCCCCACCAAAGTCCCTGAGATAGTAAGCAATCTGATACAGGTTATACATGTTCAATCATGCAAAACATATTACCATATTTGCCATGTTGTGAAAGAAGACATAGATCCCCTCCCCCAAAATGAAAAAAATACAGAAAGAAAAAATAGAATGTTTCAATCTGCATTGAGACCCCATCAGTTCTTTCTCTGGAATTGTCTTGGATCATTGTATTGCTGAGAATAATCAAGTCATTCAGCCTTGATCAATGTACAGTATTACTTTTACTGTATACAACGTTCCCCTGGTTCTGCTCACTTCACTTTACATCAGTTCATATAAGTCTTTGCAGACTTTTCTGAAATCAGCTTGCTCATCATTTCTTATAACATAGTAGTATTCCATTACAATCATGCACTAATTTGTTTGGCCATTGCCCCAGTTGAAGCGTAGCCCCTTAATTTCCAATTTTTTGCTATCACAAAAAGAGCTACTATAAATATTTTTCTGCATGGAGGTCCTTTCCCCCACCTTTTAAAAGTATCTTTGAGATATATACCTAGCAGTGCTATTGCTTGATCAAAGGGTTGATACAGTTTTATAGCCCTTTAGGCATAGTTCCAAATTGTTCTCCAGCATGGCTGGATCAGTTCACAACTCCACCAACAGTACATTAGTTTCCCAATTTTCCCACATCCACTCCAACATTTGTTATTTTCCATTTCTGTCATATTAGCCAGTCTGATAGGAGTGAGGTGGTGCCTCAGAGTACTTTTAATTTGCATTTTTCTAATCAATAATGATTTGGAGCATTTTTTCATATGACTATAGATTGCTTTGATTTCTTCATCTGAAAAATGCCTGTTCATGTCCTTTGACCTTTTTGTCATAGTGAGTTTTGGTTCTGCCACTCAGGATTTGGTTTGACTTCCTTTTTAAGTTGTTTAGAGATGGGTTAGGAGAGCTCAGCAAAATCGCTGACTTCACTTTACCGTTTTGGCTCTGCACCTACCAATCATATCTATTTCTGACATTGAAGAATTTGACAATATAAAAGATTTTTATGGTGAGAACTTTATTTTTCAGTATTTAGTAGTTGTGTTTGTAAAGGAGGCAGGGGCTGCAGTCCTTGCAGAAATAGTTGCCAGATAGCAACTACATAAGGATTAATTCCCTGGAAGATAACTGTAGGGCATATCCTGGAAACAAAGCTGGCAAAGGTAGGCTTGGTGGGATTGGTAGGCCCCTCTCCATAAAGATTTGTTCCTGGATCATAGCCATAGAGGCTTATCTGTAAGTAAGACCATTTGTTTGGTGGGTCAATCAGTCAATAAGTTTTTATTAAGTACCTATTATGTTCTAGGTACTGGGCTAAGCACTGGGGATACTGCTCTCATTAATGAGTGTAATGGGGGAGACAACATGGAAACAACTGTACAAATAACACGTTGACAAGGTAAAATAATCTCAGAGAAGGCACTAAGATTAAGGAAGACTGGGAAAAGCTTCTTACAGAAAATTAGCTGAGATTTGAAGGAATCCAGATGGCAGAGATGAGGAAGGAAAGAGTTCCAGACATGGGGGTACAGTTGGTGAAAAAACCCAGAGTTGGGTGTCATGTAAGTGGAAAAGTAAGGAGGCCAGTGTCACTGGATCACAAAATACATAGAAGGGAATATGGCCAGCAGAGTGCAAGAGTAAGCTTATACTGGCTTGTGAGAACCAACTGTTAAATTTTCAGCATGGCATTTGCACCTTGGAGATTGGCAAGATCAGGGACTGATTTTGTTGATTATCTAGACTTAATAGGGTAATGAAGAAAATGTTAATAATACAGATTAAATTTTAAAGTATGTTATGTTTAATCTTTTTTTGTTCTTCTGCAGAACTAGTTGTTAAGTATTTCATATTTACATACATCATAACCCTTAATACAAAGTTAAGAAGAGTGGAAAGACAGGAAGGGGCAAGGTTGAAAAGAGCCTTAAATGCCATAAAGAATACTTCATATTTCATCCTGGAGATAATAGGGAACCACTGGAGTTTATTGTGTGTGTGTGTGTGTGTGTGTGACATGGTTAGACCTATACTTTAGGAATATCAGTTTATCAGTTGAGTGGAAGATGGGATAGAGTGGGAAGACCTGAGCCTAGGAAAACAACCAGCAGGCTATCGCAGTGGTCCAGGTATGAGACGATAAGAGTCTGACCCAGGATTGTGACCATCTGAGTGGAGAGAGAGGACATGTATGAGCGATGTTGTGAAAGAAGAAAAGAGGAAATTTTGCATCAGCTTGGACATATGGGGTGAAGACTCTAATCAGTACTAGTAGTTATAATTAAAGTAGTCTGCTTCCAATCCCTGCTGCAACCACCTCCTATCTATTGGGTAAATAGTTCTTCATTTTATATTTCTGCTAATTTAGTTCATCTCATTGACTATGACATTTATTCTTTTGAAAATATCTTATTCATGTCCATTTATCTATTGGATAAATAGCTTTTCATCTTATATTTGTGCTAATTCACCTTATCACTTCCACCAATTCACCATCACTCATCTTCTCTTTACCTAACACAGATCCCAATTAATAATATGGTCCTTCTTAATCTCCTCTTTATAAGCAATCCTCCTAAGTTGAAGCTTGTTTTCCTTGTGACTATTCCCTCCCCAATTCTAACTTTTTCAATTCCCTGATCCTCTCTCTCTCTCTCCCCACTGGTTTGCTATTGAATTTGCTATTTCTACACCAAAATCTTTGTGAATGTGTATGTGTGCAACCCTTCTTTGTTCAATTCAGATAAGAGTGAGGTTCATGTTGTGCATATTCCTCTTACTGTTTCTTCCATATTCCCATACTCTTCACTAATTATGGGAAATTGTATCCTTCTTCTTTTCTTTAACAGTATGTTCTTTTTTTATTCCTCCCTTTTCTTCCCTCTCTTTAAATCCACAAAATAAACACACACACACATTCTATTTAACTCCCTCTATGACTTGAAAGCTATAACATTCTGGAGGAATATCTGCCTCTTGCCCCTCTCTCATTAAAATGCAAGCATTTTATCATCATTTGACCACCTTTAATTGCTCAAATTATCTCAAATTGCCCAAACCTTTTTTTTTTTAGGTTTTTCTTGTGTATGAAGGGATCTTGTATATGATGATACATAGCTCTAAGAGACAAGAATAAGTATCTTTAGTGTCTTCTCCCCTGATCTTTCTCCAAGGAGACTTTAATTCCTGCTAGGAAGCAAGATCTTGGGTCTAAAGGATGGCCTCCTCAGAGAGCAAAGGTGTACTAGGCTAGGCTTATGTCTCCCTTATGTATTATTAATCTCCTAGGAGATGTAACTTTAAGGTTCAAGCTAAGCTCTTGACCACCATTACTAATGGGGAAAGGGAGGCTCTGAGCTTTATATATAAAGCTTGACAGCCTTCCTACAAAATACCAGTTCCATGGTGAACACACACATAGCAAATAGAAAAGAAAACCATTTAACCAAGTTGAGAGAAAAATAGAAGTCAGAGAAAGAATGCAAAATACATACCATAAGAAACAAAACAGATTGAAGGAGTTCTCCCATTGAGAGTAATTCAGCTCAACTAAGTGAGATCCCAAATCTCACCTAAAGGGAAAATTTTTCTAAATTTCTACTGTAGCAGTCTGTAGATGGGGCCATAATGGAGACTGGAAGTTCCTCTGATATTAGCATCTTCTTGCAGTCTTTCTCTCCCTTCAGTGACTTTAAGAGAAGTTGGCTTTGTGGATCTTCTTTCTTGATGCTGGAAGCCAGAAGCAACCAAAGAGACTGACAGGACTAGATCTTTCTTCTCTCCTGTTCTTGCCAAGGATATTGATTTCCACCAATAGGAGAGAGACTTTCCTAATGAACTTTGGGCTTCAGGTTACACTTGTCTTCTGAGTTTGCATTGCAAAGTTTCTATGCCATTCTAGTCTTTTCGTCAGGAATGCTGAGAAGCCCTCTAATGCACTTGATAATCTATTGCCACCCTGTAGGATTATAATAAGCTTTTCAGAGTAAGTTCTAGTTGTTGATATTCTTTGGAAAATTTCTTGTTCATGTCCACTTATCTATTGTGTAAATAACTCTTTATCTTAGATTTGTACTAATGTGACTCATTACCTCACCTCCACGCATGAGCTTCCCTGGATTCCTTCAAAACTAAGTCCAAGTCCCACCTTTCCTGATTCCCCAAGGTGGGAATTTTTTCCCATCTACTCTGCATGTGTCTTGTATATGTCTCATTATTTGCATATCATTTATCCTATTAGAATGTTAGCTCCTTCAGGGAGGGACTTTTTCCTGTCTTTTTTTATCTCTATGCTGCATCAAGCACCCCAGCATCCCCAGGGTAGCTGCCAACACAGGTTCTTAGATCTGCTTTTCTAAAGGAAAGCAACTCAAAATGGGTTAACAATCTTGCTTTAATCAAATAGTCATTTACTTAGTTCAGGGGAAAAGGTAAGCACCCTGAACTTCAGAGAATACAGAGAAGTTACAAGAAGACAGAGAAACAGATCAAGCAGACAGGCCTCCAACTGTCTGACCATTACATCCATACCTAGTCAGTTACCAGAGAAGGAAGCATCAACATCTGGGTTTTCAAAGCCAGGGGGGCTCAACAGCTGCCCAGAGTCTTGTCTGGTCAAATCATACAACACTTCTCAGAGTGAGCCCCAAAGCAAAGCCTCACATCAGGGTGTATATATATAGCCTTCTCCTAGTTCAGAGAATGTAACAACCCTCTTGACCCACTGCCCAATCAAAAAGCATACCTGAAAACCAAGCCTCCCCCCCCCACCCACCCCCAGGCTCCAGCCTATCAGAGGGCCTAGGGGCAGGGAAGATCTTAAATTCCCATTCCCATAACACCCTAGTATAGCACCTAGCTCATAGTAAGCAGTTAACAACTGGTATTCAAGAATGCCTTGAAAGATCAAACTGTATAAACTGATCTGGCAAATTTTTATCCATAAGGCAAAGAAAATAGAGATAGGATGAAAATTTTTATTTCAAAGTAAAACTTAAATTTTTTTTTCATTAGTTGATAACCTGTTTTTCAAATGCTTGTTAAATGACAGACTTCTCTTTTATTACCTTCTTCATATAAGAAAAGAAGTGGTAAAGAGGCAAAGAAAGTACAAAAGAATAAATAATGGTACACAATTAACCATCAGAACTATGAATGTGAATGGAATGCATAAAACAGAAGAGTGAAGTAGAAAGCATATTTCAACAATAAGTTGTTTTCACAATTTTTATTTCTCGTTTAAACTATTTAGAAACATCTTACTATATTTCCATGCTCTTTTAGGGCTCTCCTTCAATGGGTCCTCTGCCTTATATGGTATTGATTCATTTTCCTTTATTTTGAAATATTTATTTAAATATTTAAAGCCTGGACTCCTTTAGCTGATCTGGAGACCATATTCCCTTATGTTATTAACATCTTCCCTGTTGGTGTCAGACTACAAATAAATGTTTTATCATATTATTTCTTTCATTATGGTGTGTTTTTTTTTTTTTTACTTACCATGTTCTTCTGAGACTCTTATCATTCTTTTTTTGTGACATATGGGTTCATTATTGAATGGATACCGAATATGAGGGATCAATTTATTTTATTTTTTTTTTAAAGCAATCGGGGTTAAGTAACTTGCTCAAGGTTACACGGCCAGTTATTTCTGGGTGTGGTGCTGAGTATCTGAGCCTGGATTTGGTCCAGGTCATCCCGACACTGGAGCCAGTGCTCTTACTCGCTGAGCCACTTGGCCGCCCCTAAGCAATTGGGGTTAAGTAACTTGCTCAAGGTTACATGGCCAGGTGTTTCTGGGTGGGTGCTAAGTGTCTGAGCCCGGGATTTGGTCTCCAGGTCTTCTCAACACTGGAGCCGGTGCTCTTACTCGCTGTGCTACCTGGCCGCCCCTAGGGATCAATTTAAATAGATATTGATGGGAGTCACTAACACTATTTAGTAATCAGCCAATCAAATATATTCTTTCAAATATAATTTTATTTTGCATATAATTCACACTACATGAAACAAAAAGTATGGTACCATTTCAAAAGAAAAGAAGCTTTGAGAATTTGAATGTAAGTGCTTCAGTCTATTCACTATCAATCTTGTGGATCTTATAATTCTTCAGTTTTCTTTACACATCTGGTCTCCAAGATCAATTGTTTTGTTTGTATGGAGTTACTGGTTTCTTTTTAGTATTATTGCAGTTTGCTTCTGTTCTTCTAGACTGTCCCCTTCTGTATATTTGAATTCTCAATCAGTTCTTTTCTCTTTTGTTTTTTTTCTGGTGAGACATGCCACAATCGATTCAAGTTTTTGTTTTTGTTCTTAATTGTGACAATTATTTCTGTAGTAAAAGTAAAAAAAAGAATCTTCTATTGTGTTTCCATTCTCCCTTGGGAATTCAGAGGTTCCTCTAATTTATCAGGTGTTGATTTATTCTCCTTTGTCTTGAAACATTTTTTACAGATGTCTGGAGCCTTTAGCTGATCTGGAGGTCATATTCTCTTCTGTTTTTAGCATTTCAAACCTCTGGGTTTATTAGGCTATTCTCAAGGTTATTGACTGAGTTTTCTTTCACATTTTCACATTTTTGATAATTTCAGTCTTTTTCTCTTATATCCTCTTGTTGCTCACTTTCGGACTCCTTTCCTTTGATTGACGCTTCCTTGGGGACGTCCTGGACCTCAATGCTGGGCAATTAATATTTCCCCAGTCTCAGTCTTTACCCCAAGTGACATGTGGGAGATGGTGGAGAGGATTTACCCCCCAGAAACATGCTAGGACCATCATTCTCTTAATCTTTGTGGAATGCCATACAGTCACACAAACTGGTATTCTCTCCCAGTTCTCTCTGTTCCTCAGTTCTCTGAATGAGCTCTGTTGTAGAACAGAGAATTCTCACACACTGTTGTTCCAGCCAGAGAAAATCTCTGCCCTTTTTTCCTGGTACTGGGGGGCTGTACACTTGTATAGCCTTACTAGTGTGTGTTGGATGGCAAGGGAGGGGGTGTTGAATTAAGGATTAGATTCTTCTGCTATTAGTTCAATGAATTTTACCCTGCTGGAATCCTTGGTATCCCAGACCACGGAGAGTGCTGAAATTGATTTGTTTCTTATTCATAGTTCCTATTATGGAGACTTTAGAGAGGTTGGGAAGATCAGACAAAATTTCTAGTCCTTCATCTTCTTAGTTATGTGACCTAGAAATTGAGTAAGCTGATTCTTAAATTATCTCACCTTATCATGTCTTTTTGGTCAATTGTCTTTGATATTAGATACTTCATACTTTCTTCTATATTTTCAATCTTTTGACTTTGTTTTAATATTTCTTATTTTCTTATGGAGATACTGATTTTTTGTTTAATTTTTCTTTTCAGTGAGTTCGCTACTTCCATTCTAAGATATCTATACTCCTCCTATAACATTTATGGCCAAATCATTTTTTTCTCTGAGGCACTGCTTATAGTACTTGTGGGATAGTTCTATCTTCTGAATTTAGCTCTTGGGTTTCTCTTAACCTATAGTATTTCTTCATTGTGTTTTTATTTTTCTTCTATTTACTCATGTTTTCTATTTCTGTTCTATGTTTGAGTCTTTTTGCTTGTATGAAAATTCTCTGGTACTCTTGCATGAATGAGTTGGGTAGAGTTTTTGATAATCTGAATATTGCTGCAATTACTGACTCAGTCACTGACATTTTAATTTTATCTAGAGGGTCTACTGTGGGTTCTGGCCTCAATCAGTTTCTCTCTCTCTTTTTTTTAATTTTTGGAGGGCAACTGGGGTTACATGACTTGCCCAAGGTCACACAGCTAGTTTTTGTGTTAAGTGTCTGAGGCCGGATTTGAACTCAGATCCTCCTGACTCCAGGGCCGGTGCTCTATTCACTGTGCCACCTAGGCAGCCCTCTGTCTTCTTTTCCTTGCATAATTCCCAATTGAGAGTTGATTCTGTCCTGTTCTGTGACCCTGCCAGTTCAAGTGAGATATTGAAGATCATGCTGGCCTCAGGTCTCCTGCATTAATCACTTTGGCACTGACAGCCAGGAGCAAAGTTGAATCTGTCTCTTTCTGTGACTCCCAGAGCTCCAGCATATGAACGGACAGGCAGTAACCTATTGGGTCTGATTCCATGCCTCACTTCAGGTCTGACAGTCTGGGACTGCTATAGGGCTTCATATCCCTAGTTACTGATTTTACTATAATAACTATTGCCTATATAAAATCAAAAGAAAAAATCCAGTTTAAACTTGATTAGACAGTTCCATTTCTCTCTGACAAAAAATTATCAATTACTGCTACATGCTCTGTAACACTATAGCAATTGAGATCTTTTGATTAATGGAGTCAGAGAGACTGTTGATCTTCATGAAATTCAGTATTCTTTCCCCAGACCTATGTTTATAGCATACTGAATCACAGCTTTAAAAAGGTAGTCCCATTTTCAACTGGTTATTGGGAAAAGCTGTTACAAGCATTTAAGATCTAGCAAGTAAGTTGGGCCAACATGCTTGCTAGTTATCCAAAGGTGAGACATGAATTTCACGTGAAAGTTTTAAGATTTATAGATCAAGATGTTGCAATAATAAATGAGGATACTCTGATCACAGTATTATTCCTATACCACTGGCAAGGGGCCCAAGAGGAAAACCAGAAAAAGAGTGTAATGATTCACTTTTCAAAACAGGAGCTTGTCTTCTGGTTCTAATAAACATTGTAGAGAACAGCCTACGGTCCATAGGCTTAAAGTTGCATTCATTTCTTAAAGTTTTTAGAAAAAATGTTTTGCAGTAAACAAAACATAGACTCCTTCATGAGATGGGAGGGTACGGAAACAATAGCCTGAGTTGAATAAAAACAGTCACCTTAATTTAGATCATCTTGTTTCCTTTTGGTAATCACGCCATAATTGCTGTCAATAAACAGCTATTAAATGCCTATTATGTGCCTGTGCTAAGTGCTGGGGATTTAAATTAGCAAAAAAAGATTATTTCTGCACCCAGGAAATTTTCAATCTAGTTGGGGAAGACAATACTCAAAAGAAATGCCATACTATTTGTTATTTGTCCCATCTTATAGTAAATTGAGTATATATGGTAAATTAAAGAATAGAATGTCAACTACTCAATTTACTGTAAACTATACATGTATTTGGGATTAATAAAATTCATAGCCTAGGCACATGCCCACATGTGTGTGCACACACACATGCCCACAGACACACACACAGATCTGAATGCCGAGAAACCGAAATATGTCTCATTCTCAGTCTTTAAATTCAAGAATGTATAGGTTATATGTATATCTAAATGATTCCACTAATCTATTTTTCCTTCCTTCACTCCTTCTTTGCTTCCCCCCCTCTTCCTCTCTCTCCTAGTACCAAATAGTTTTTTATGTTCTGTAGTATAGTTTGAGATTTAGTTCTTTCCAATTTTAAAATCATTATTTCCCTTGAGCTACTTGAATTTTTGATTCTCCACATGAAAAACTTTCCCCTACTTCTTAGTAACTCATAATTTTATTGATATAGAACTGTAATGTAAACATTTTCATTCTGGAACATATTCAAAGGTATCATGATGAAGGTCACAAGCCAACACAAGCTGCAATAATTGGGATATTGAAGTCAGAAACTGGCCCTGGGTTGTCAGAAATAGGAAAAAGAACTGGACTAATTCATTGCATAGGTAGACAGCACTCAGTCTCCTTGGAACCCCAGGAGTCACATAGCAGGAGACAGGGAAAATTCAGAACCTAGAAACAAGTACTAGGAGAGTTGGGCAAAAATCTGGATACCAAAGTGATCTTTGACATCCTACTTGAATCTGTTAGGGACAAAACAAAGCACAGCCCCCCTCCCCCCATTTAGAATAATAAAAAGAGAAGGAGAATGAGAGCAGCCCAGTAGAAAAATAAGAGAATGAGTCAGGAGCGAGGAATTAAGGAAGAAGGTGGGTCTAACGCAAGCCACTCCATCCACATTTCTAGTTGCTGTACCATCCAGACTACAGAGACAGGACCAAACAAGGACTATCCAACACATCCAAGAGTACCATAGAGGTCTGACCTGAGCACAAAGTCCCAAATAAAGAACCGAGGCCAAAAATGTAAGTAAACAGAAAAAAACCCCAACAACTGAACACAATGAAGAAATATTATACATTAAGAGAAGTCAATGAGGAAACTGAGAAGAAGAGAATAATTGAGAACTGGACCCAAGAACACTACAGACAGAATATCAGAAGGAAAAAAAAATGTGGCCATCAGGATCTCAAGAATTTATGGAGGAAGTAAAGGAAGGGATTAAAAATAAATAAGTGCAATGAGAGATCAGGAAGGAAAAACTGAAATGGAAACAAAAAGCTTAGAATTGAAGTTGGAAAACATTACCCAAGTAAGAGACTTTGGGGGAAGGGAACAATTCTATGAGATGATTAGAAATATTGGCACAAAATCTAAAGACTGAAAATATAGATGAAAACGTATTATTAAAAAAAGGTCAAGCACTCAAAATCTTACAAAAATGAATACTGAAAACTATCTTTACATGTAATTGGAAAAAATAAAATACTATGAAGTCCAAAAATAAAAAAAATCCAGATCAAGTGATAATTTAAAAATTAAACTCCCTGAAAATCATGACCAAGCAAAAAATATGTGCAGCATATTACATGAAATCATTAAAAAAATAATAAAAGCTGCCTAGACCTAACCTCTGTTCTCAAATGAGGTCCATTTTCTCCTGTAGGCAGAGCTGAGTTGAACGTGTCTGCTGTGGCTCCCAGAGTTCCAACATGTGCACAGTTATGCCCAACTTTCCTGTGCAATAACCTATTGGGGCTGGTTCTGTGCCTCGCTTCAGTTTTGACAATCTGAGGCTTATATAGAGTTTCATGTTCCTATAGTTTATGCTAGATTGAGACTCTACCTTCAGAGTGCTATCTGATTTCAGGTCTAAGATCTTGTGCTATTTCCATGGTGAGGTACCTCTCCCCATCACCCCCAGTGTCTGGCTCATTTACTAGAATTTGCACATATTTCCTTAGAACAATTCTTTACTACATCTCTGTTGGTTTTTACATTTACCTGAGCTCATGCTGATTTCCCTGGTACATCCCTCTGTCACCCTCTGGTGGCTTCTGGTCATTTTTTGTTAGTTGTAGTCTGATTAGGGAAACTTATTTTATTTGGGTTTGGGGTAGAGGTTCTTTATCACTGGTCTTCCAGTAGTCCTTTTCATATATTTGATAGGGTTTAAGTAAGTGAACTGGGCTTCTTTTCTTTTTTCTTATCTTTCATGTCATAATCTTAACTAGAAGTAATTGTTGAGTCTCTTAAAAGACAAATGAAATCTGTTTTTACCTTAATTTACTGGCAAAAGAAAATAAGCAAGAAATCACATACAAAGAAGTTTATCACATGTAAGGTTTTTGTCATTATAAGTCATTGCATCCAGAGAGTTATGTATTATTGCTGATTTTTAGATTTCCTAAGGAGC
The DNA here is from genome assembly GCF_028583685.1 of Petaurus breviceps papuanus. Classification (NCBI taxonomy): domain Eukaryota; kingdom Metazoa; phylum Chordata; class Mammalia; order Diprotodontia; family Petauridae; genus Petaurus; species Petaurus breviceps. The sequence goes on from NW_027187269.1 coordinate 1,030,843, forward strand.
TCTTCACTCATTCTGCTAAGATTTCTACAGCCAAGAAAAGAAATTTGCTTTAAATATTATTTGCTTAATCATGTCTGATATATCTCTACAGCTAATCATTCAACTAACAAACAAACAAACAAAAAACATAGGTGAGTTATCAAACTCCATGGAAACTAATGCTGAAAAAATGTTCTCAAGTACCATAAAATAAGAAAGGTGTATTTAATGCTGAAAAGTAAAATGATGAGGAGAAATCTTCTAATCTCCATAGAATAAGTTGAGAGACCCTAGACCAGCAGTTCTCAAAGGGTGCTTGTGAAGTCAAAATTATTTTCATAATACTAAGATGCTTTAATTCATAATATGGTGAATATCAATATATATGTAGCCTACATACATGAAAGCCCTTTGATAGAAGAAGTTCTCAATAGCTTTTAAGATCATAAAGGGTACTGAGATAAAAAAAAAATCTGAGAACTGCTTTAGGGTCTACAAGTTGTCTAGGCAGTGGAGATACTCTTGTGAGGTACTAATATGAAGCTATGTATTCTTTTTTTGTTAATTTTTCAAATGCTTTATTAACTTCTGATTTACATCATTAATTTCTGCCAGATTTTGAGTTACAAATTTTCTCCCTGTTTTTCCTCTACCCACCACCCCAAAATAGCAGTCCCACAGGATATCCCCTCCTCCAATCTGCTCTCCCATATTTTCTCCCATACCCCTTTCAACTTTTCCAGGGGATCTCTATGCCCCAGTGCTTGTATATCTTACTTCCCAATTACATGTAAAATAGTGTTAATATTAATATATATTTAAATATATATGTATATGTATATATATATATATATATATATTTAAACATTTGATTTTAAAACTTTGACTTCCAGATTCATTCCTTTCCTCCCTTGTCACCCATCCTTATTGGAAAGATAAGCAGTTCAGTATAGGTTGTACATGTGTGGCTAATGCAAAAGATATATTGTAAAAGACTGACTATATTTCCCTCCCTCCTATCCCACCTCCCATTTGTTCTATTCTCTACTTTGATCCCATCCCTTTTCGAAAGTGGGTGCTTCCAATTTCCCTCCCCCCCTAGCCTGCCCTCCCTTCCATCATTCCCCTCTCATCCCCTTCCCCCCCTACTTTCCTGGAGGGTGAGATACCCTATTTAGTGTGTATTTCATTCCCTCCTCAAGCCAAATTCAATGGGAATAAGGTTGATCCATTCCCTTTTGCCTTCCTATTCTTCCCCTCCATTGTAACCATTTTCCCTTGCCTCTTCTATATGAGAAAGTTTACCCCATTCTGTCTCTCCCCATCTCCTCTCATTGTATTCCTCTCTCACCTCTTAATTTCACCCTTTAAGTATCACCCATTCCTGTTAAATTGGTCCTGTACCCTCTATCTAAGTATACTTGTAAACATATATACACACATATGTATTCATATGCCCACATACCCTCATATATAGACATAGATATATTTCCATTCCCTTCAACTACTGAGAAAAGTTTCATAAGTTACAATTATTGTTTTTCCATGGAGGAATGTTAATAGTTCAACTTTGATAAGTTCCTTATGATTTCTTTTCCCTGTTTACCTTCTCATGCTTCTCTTGCTTCTTGTATCTGAATGTCAAATTTTCTATTCAACTCTGGTTTTTTCAGCAAGAATACTTGGAAGTCCTCTATTCCACTGAATGACCATATTTTCCCCTGAAACATGATACTAAGTTTTGCTGGGTAGGTGACTCTTGGTTTTAATCCCAGCTCCTTGGACCTCCAGAATATCATATTGCAAGCCCTTTGATCCCTCAGTGTAGAAGCTGCTAGATCTTGGGTTATCCTGATTGTGTTCCCACAATATTCAAATTGTTTCTTCCTGGATGCTTGTAATATTCTCTCCTTCATCTGGGAATTCTGGAACATGGCTATAATGTTCCTAGGAGTTTTCTTTTTGGGATCTTTTTCAGGAGATGATTGGTGGATTCTTTCAACCTCTATTTTGCCCTCTGGTTCTAAAACATCAGGGTGGTTTTCTTTGAGAACTTCCTGGAGGATGATTTCTAGGTTCTTACTTTGATCATGGCTTTCAGGTAGTCCAATAATTTTTAAATTATCTCTCCTGGATCTATTTTCCAGTTCAGTGGTTTTTCCCATGAGATATTTCACATTGCCTTCTATTCTTTCATTTGTTTGGATCTGTTTAACAGCATCTTGATTTCTCATAAAGTTATTAACTTCCATTTGCTTCAATCTAATTCTGAAGCAATGATTCTCTTCATTGAGCCTTTGAGATTCTTTTTCCATCTGGAAAATTTGGCTTTTTAAGGCATTCTTGTCCTCATTGCCTTTTTGAGCCTCTTTTACCATTTGAGTTAGTCTATATTTTAAAGTATGATTTCCCTCAGTCAGACTGTTGACTCTCATTTCATAATTTTCTTGCATTGTTCTCATTTCTCTTCCTAATTTTTCCTCCACTTCTGTTTTCTGCTTCTTAAGGTCCTCTATGGCCTGTAACCAGCTCGTATTTTCCTTTGAAGCTTTTGGTGCAGGAGTCTGACTTCACTGTCTTCCTCCTGTTCCATGCTTTGCTCCTTTTTGTCCCCAAAATAGGAGTCTAAGGTTGGAATCTTCTGTCTGCTTTGTTTCCTTTGCCTGGTCATGTTGCCCCTCAGTCACTTGACCCCTGGGCTTTTTGCCACAGTAGGACTCTGCCACCAGACAGGGGAGCTTTTGTCCCAAATGCTGGGGTTTTCTTAGCTGCTGGAGATATTAGATGGATGCCCTCTCTGAGGTCTCCACACCCTCTGGCAAGCTGGACACACATCCCAGGACCTCCACCCTAGACTGCAATCCAGATCCAAGAAGGTTAAAGCAGGAGCGATTACCCCTCAAACTGGTGCTTGGTCTCCCTAAACTCTGCAGGCCAGGAGCTGAAGCTGCCACGAGACACTGTCAGCGTCTCAGTGGCTTCTAGCCCTGGGGGTAAAAGCCATGCACTCCCACTTACTGGGTCTCAAAGTCCAGACTGCACTGACCTCTCACTTTGTCCTTCGCATGTATTTGTTGATAAATCTGGAAAGGGCCACAGCTGCTACTAATCTGGAGTCCCTCCACCTGGTGGCTGGTCAGGCCCGCCCTGGGGCTAAAGCCTTGGTGTGGTTCTGGGCTGGGCTCCCAGAGCGCTGCACTGGCAGATTCCTGCCAGCCTCCCGGGCTGTCCTCAGTGGGAGGTTAGCTTCTCCGTGTCATTTTGTGGGTTCTGCAGCTCCAAAGTTTGTTTAGGGTCCCCTTTTTACATGGATTGGGGAAGGTGGAAGCCAGTGCAGTGGGGAGGTCCTGCTTCTACTTCGCCATCTTGACTCTGCCTGCTGAAGCATTTAGAATCATTCTTAAATGATTCTAAAGGACATTTTTTACTTTCTTCACATTTGTGTGAAGACAAAATCACTTGTTCTGAAATTTTTCAAACAACTTCAGTTTGCTAATGATAACATGGACTTCAAAGTTGAGAAATATCTGTATTTTGATAGCAAGCTAAATTGGGTTTCAGAATTCTAAATTGAACTAAAATATCTGCTGTTTGTTCTAGATAACTGTTCTTTAAGCATGTGAGCTTAGGCTTGATAATTTTTTTTTTCTGTTAGACCTGATTGAGTATTCTAATTCAGTATTCAGTATTAGGGGTTCCAGATGGGGAACTTGAAACTTTGTCTACTAATGCAGATTGGGGGGAGGTTCTGCAATTTATATGTGGTGAGGTCTGTCCCCCATGTATTACAAGGGGATGTCATGTGGCTTGGTGGGAGGTAGAATAGATATCTGTAGCCTCTTCTTCCCACACCTTTCTCCAAGGAAGACTTTAATTTCTACCACAAGGGGAAGCAGGAGGTTGGGACAAAATGGTTTGGCCATTCTGGTCTCCTTAGAGAGGGAAGTACCAGGCTAGAATTACATTTATCCTCTCCCTTAAATATTATTTGTCTAGAAGATAAGGTTTTCAGGTTCAATCTACTTTCTGATCACTATTTCATCAACACAAGGGAAGCAGGATCCCAAGCTTTATATCCAAGACTTGACCCCTTTCCCACCAAATAAATACACTACCACAATGAACATAGATAGCAATTATTAAAGAAATCCATTTATCCAATTTGATAGCAAAACAGACTTCAGAAAAAGTATGCATGGGAGAATATATACCAGACAATATAGACTGAAGGACCTCACCTATAGAGAATAAGGTTCAACCAAGAGAAATAATCCCAGATCTCAGAGGGAAGGCCTTCAAAGTCTCAGTGTAACAAACTGGGGAAAGTGACATGATGGAGATTTCCAGATCCTTTCATGTCAGCATCTTCTCTGAGTCTTTTCCTTCAACAGCAACCTGAAGTGTGGTTGGTTTCTTTAATTTTTTCTTTTGAGAATGGAAGCCAGAGGTGCCTGATGTGACTACCAGGACTGAAGAGAGTGGAGAGCTAGACAAAGATTCAACAAAAACTCAAAGATGACTAAAGCTCTCCTCTATCTCACTGTCCCCAACTCCTCCCAGACCCTGAGATACTAATCTCCACCAAAAAGATAGCCCCATACCAATGGACTTTGTGATTGACTTATATATAAGGCTGAAAGAATCACCTGTAGCACCTGTGGGATGATAAGTGAGTTGCCTGGGGGCATATTGTTAGTCAGAGTCAGGACTTGTCTTCCTTCCGAAGACCAGGTCTTCTTTACCTTAAGGCCAATTCTCTACCCACGACTCCATGCAGCCTCTTTTAATACACATTTTGTATGAATTATTTTAATAATTTCTTATCATATTAGAGTTGCTGTAAAGGATTGTCTTATTTGATTTCATGATACCCTGTTTCTAAAGCTTTGGAAATTTCAGTATTTAAATCCTGTGGAATTAAAACTGATTTTTCTTTGAATTTTTATTGAGGTAAATTTCCTTAAAAGTAGAGTCAAAGACCTGGGTTTGTATGACAACTCTGTTAGTTAATATTTGATAATAACCTTTGAACAAATTACTTTAATATTTGTGTGATCTGGGGCAAAACATTCTGGGTCTTAGTTTCCTTGGTTGTTAAATGAGGGGGTTGGACTTCCAATTCTAAATCTATGATCATATGGTTTATAAAATGAAGAAGAGGGCAGCAGGAATACTTTGGAATCAAAAAATTTGGAACTCAAATTCCCTCTCTGCTACTGAGTGGCTTTAGTAAAGTTGTTTTTTTCTTCTGGCTTCAGGTTTCTCATCTGCAAAATGAGAGTTGTTATTATCTCTATTGAAGATGACATTGAAGTATTGATGTATTGGCTATTTAATATTAATATTCAATTAATATTAATTTATTATATTAATTCAATATTCATTAATAAAAATTAAATAATATTTAATTAATATTAAAAATTAATATTAATTTCCTAAATTAATTCATTTAATTGATTCTACAGATCAAAAATATAACCCAGGTAAAACAAACTTCCTTAAGAACAGAGCTGAAATAAACAGGAGACTTGGAGAAAGGGAAATGTCCCTCACTGAGTTTGGCTGGGCTGGGTATGGGAGGGAACAAGAATAGACTGGATTAGAAAAGGGGCTGAGCTGGGATGGCTGTGTGGCGATTGGCCTAACATTATCACAGCAGAGTTAGAGACTCAATAGTGAAATTTGGTTATTGTGTTTTAATGATATTATTGAGAGAAGACACTGATTGGAAAATATGTTATATACACCTGGGTTGTACCAGAAGAATCTGATTGATTCTTAAATGCTTTAATTTTGTACAGATTCTTTTTCTGGAAACCAGGTTATGTGTACATATAATGAAGGTCTAAACACAAATAATTTTTTGCTTCTAAAATAGTAATGAATGAGCAGAAGTGGTCAGGGGAGCTGCAGAAAGTTGAACGTCTATTCCCTGAATAACGTACCTGTACAGAGCCTTTAATTTTACAGGACTCAGAAGCACATTTTGTCATATTCCCAACAAAGTCCTCCAGATTGTAGAAGTCTCCTATTTAAATGGGTTGTTTGCTCTACTTAAAGACCCAGGCCTTCATATAATGTTCTCTAGCTCTAGCAGGCTGTTTTCTTTATTGAGAGTCTGGGACACAGAAACAAAGCCAACTTAGAGCCAATCTTGATAGCCCAGTTGCCTCAGACCCGCTCATCTCTGTACTTCAACTCCATTGATCACGATTCTTGGCTTTGAAAGTTCTGATGTCTGAAATTAACGGCTCATTAATGTTAGAGGGATATAATATTGACCCCCTTGTTTAACCTGACTCTTCACAATTGATTAATTTTTCTCAGAACTGCCAAACCCAAATGATTTCGATTCAGCTAAAAGAGCATGTTCTTTGCTAAGTGTTTGGTATCCAAAAGCCTCGCCAAAACTCTGCAAAGATACTTCTCAAGGTTCTTTTCCTTCTTCTTAGAAGTTTTTTAAAGATATTTTCTGCTACTACCAAATTATTAAAGTTAAAGCATATACCCTTTTTATGTTAATAATGGGTAAACTAGATATCTCAAAGTGATTTTTTTAGCAATCTTATTTTTATGGGAGTTGGGTGTTGGTAATAATAAAAGGTGGTGTGTATTTATGTTCATATGACTTTGTCTAAATGCTTATCCAGATTCACAAATAGATATCTCTGAAAACCCACCCTCTCCTTTCCGAGAGTGACTGATTCCTTCCAGGAAGAAAGCAGGATATTAAGGCTGTGAGGCTGGCCTGCTCTGACCTCCTCAGGAAAGGGTCACTATAATAAAATTATATCTGCTCCTAAATATTGCCAGCCTATGAGTAAATAATTTTTTTAGGTTTTTAGGTTTAAGCTGCTTTTCCACCATTATCCCTTAAATTGGGGAAAGAGTGCCTCAAATTATATCTAAAAATCCTTCCCATTGAGTGACAGTTACACAAAGACTGTTACGGTAGCAAAAAGCAAACAAATCAGTCTATCCAAACTAAAAGAAAACAGGAATCAGAGCCAGGAAATACACAAGAGTGAATGAGCTCTCCTACCCGGAATGAGATAGCTCAACCAAGAGTCCCTGATCTCACCCAAAGGGAAATTCCTCAGATCTCTGGGTAGCAAGCTGAGAATAGGGAAATGTTCAAGGTACCAGCTCCTCTGTATGTCACCTTCTTCCTGAAGTCCTTCTCTCCCTCCAGCAATTTGTCTCTGAAATGAGACTGGAATCATGTGCGTTCCTTCTCAAAGCCATAACCCAGAAGAAAAAAAGCTCTGCTCTTCCAAATTCTTGACAACTTTGCTCGTCACAAAGCTTGCAGCATTAAATAAGCATTCTTTCCACCAATGAGGAGAGTCATCTGCAAATGCCTAGGCTTGCACCCCAGTTTACAATAAGCACATGTTATAACAAAACAATATTTCAGTATATTAAAAAAATCTATTTTTCTTAAAATAAAGATTTTATCATAGGAGACATGTGTTGAATGTAGGTTATGTGTGTCTACATGGGTCTATCTAGATTTGACTTGTGGGGAAATGTGAATAGATATCTCTAGTCTCTTCTTTTTCCAAGGGATATTTTAGTTCCTGCCAAGAGAGAAACAGGAGGTTGGGACCAGTACGAAGGCCACCGTGTTCTCCTCAGAGATGGTATAGGTGATATTGGGCTAGAATTATATCTATGTCACCCTTCCCCTAAATATTTTTAGGAAAGTAATTTTAGGTTCAAGCTGCATTCTTGATTGCTCTCCGTCAGCAGGGAAGAAGTACTCCAAGTTAAATATTCAAAGGTTTGACTCTTCCCACCAAATACCAGTTACACAAAGATAAGTTGTGAATAGCAAATAAACCTATTTATTCAAGCTAATAGGAAACAAAAATTGGGGGCGGCTAGGTGGTGCAATGAATAGAATACTTGCCTGGAATCAGGATGACCTGAGTTCAAATCCAGCCTCAGACACTTAACACAAAAACTAGCCATGTGACCTTGAGCAAGTCACTTAACCCCAATTGCCCTCCCAAAAAAAGCAAAAAAAAAAAAGAAAACAAAACAAAAATCAGAGGCATTATACAGATTAGATTGTACCAGACAATACAGTGACTGAGGTACTAGTTCCTCCACATAGCAGCCTCTTCCTGGAGTCTCTCTCCAGGGACCTCTCTATGAAGAGCACCTAGAAACAAGTGTATGTCCTCTCTTGAAGTCCGAAGACAAAAAGACAAGTATCTCTATTCTCCAAAGCTCTTACCAACTCTGACTCTCACCCAAGTGTGGAACATTGACTAATCACTTTCTACCAATAAAAATATAATCTTGGGGTAGCTAGATGGTACAGTGAGTGGATGGAGCACCAGCTCTGGAGGACCTGAGTTCAAATATGTCCTCAGAAATTTACTAGCTGCATGACCTTGGGCAAGTCACTTAACCTTGATTGCTTTCATATATGTATATATACACATATATGTACGGTATGTACACACACATATATATTATATAAATTATATAATATATTATATAAATATATTATTAGATACAAATAATATATAAATGTATAATATATTATATAAATTCTATAATAAAGTATATATGTATGTATACTATATATATATATATATATAAAATACACATACAGACACACATATAGTCTTTTGCAAATGAAACTTGAAACCTGGTTACATTATATACTTTTAAAATTTGGAAAATCCTTAAGCAATGAACAAACATTTCTCTAATTTAGGGAAGCTATGTCTGCTATTGTTTAACTATTGGGAACTTACTGTTTGATTTGCCAAAAGTAGAGTAGAGAATTGAGGAAGTTACCTAAGTAATATAATAACAAGAACAATACCTGGCATTTAGGTAGTGCTATAAAGTTGATTAAGTTCTTTGGCCATAAGCCCTCATATAAGCCTCAGAACAACTTTGTGAGGTAACTATGAGAGGTAGTTATTCCATTCAGAAGATTAAAAAACTGAGGAACAGAGAGGTGGGAGTTTTTTGTTTGTTTGTCTTTACCCATGGTCACAAAGCTAGTAAATTTAAGAAAGAGGTTTCAAACCTGCCACTAGGCCGAGAGAAATGTCTAATACTGCTGTATATTAAATAGTTAGGTCCAAACAACTTGATAAGTATTTATGTCCCAAGAACTTAGTAGCCATTTGAAAAAATAATACATATAAACTTGAAGAAAAAAAAATCACATTGCTATTTCATTCTTAAATGATTACTTAATAATTACACAATTACTTAATAATAAGATATGTGCACCTGTTGGACACTATACAAGTACTCAAATCTTATAATCAGATCATACACTGCTACCTTCATTTCCTATCTCACACTGATTTTCATGGGGGTACAGTACTTGCTTTTTATCACAGCAACCACTGAAAACCCAGTTTCAAAAAAGATATGATGTCACAAATGATAAAGTTCAAGAAGTTACTGGAGCAGATGAAAGTCCAAGCAAACAAAAACCTTATCTCAATTATTCACGAATGTCATCAAAAGGAATGTAGCTTAATCTAATGCCGAAACTGAGAACTAGCTTGAGTTCAAACAATGTCTGGCGGATGTTGAGTATTATTGCGTTTCTCTCAAAAATTTGAAATATCCCGAGAGGAGGCATTTATGCTCCTGTGAATTTGTCACAGGGCATTCAACATACCAGATTGCACAGTATGGGGATCTTGGTCATATTACCTATCTCACTTGGAAAGTTGTGGTTTTTTTCTTTGAATTTTTTTCAGGTGAAATTGTTTGGAGCTTGGATTGAACAAATAATTGTCTCAGTTCTTTATTTTGTGTAGGCAGACACTAATACTGAGAAAGAGTCAGTGTAATGCGAATGTAAATTTTAAAGATCTTCCCTGCCCCTAGGCTAAAGTGCACCAGAAGCCTGGGGAGGGAGGCTTGTTTTTCAGTAGATACTTTTTGATTGGCCAGTGGGTCAATAAGGTTGTTACATTCTCTGAGTCAGGAGAAGGCTATATAAGCCCTGATGTGTAGCTTTGTTTTGGGGACTCACTTTGAGAAGTGTTCTGTGATTTGATCTGAATTCTGGGAAGCCATTGTTGAGAGTCCCCTGGCTTTGAAAAACCCAGAATGTGGAAACTCAGATGTTGACTGGGTATGGATGTAATGGTTGGACAGTTTGAAATCTGTCTACTTGATCTGTCTCTGTTTTGATAATTATGCCTGTATACTTTGAGGTTCAGGGTGCTGACCTTTTCTCCTGAACAAGGTAAACGATATATGTCTGACTGATTAAAGTAAGCTTGTTAATCCATTTTGAGTTGCTTTCCTTTAACAAAGCAGATCCAAGAACCTGTATGGGCAGCAAACCCTGAGGACGTGCTTGGGGTGCTTGCTGCTACAAAATGGTGTCACAAACAGGATCTGCAGAGTAAAAGGAAAGTATGGGGGCCGGGATAATTGTTTGTTTCCCAGTTGTGGTAGCTGTGACTCTGTGGAGCTGTGGAGCAGGAGAGAAGAATGGCCTGCATGCCGACTTCGCTGAGCTGAGAGCAGGAATGGTGAGCTGCCTGCATCGGGACCTGGGCAGAAGCCAGGAGCGGCTGCCGCCTGCGGGAGGAGAAGGAACCCAGGAGTTCAGAATTCAGCCACAGGAAAAGATAAGAACTGAGCAGCAAAGCAGGGGCACTGAGTGTGTTTCCTGGCTGCATCCCACAGTTTGGGACCCTGGGGGAGGATGGACTTGTGACTGTGGTGGGTGGGATGAAGTGCCTTGGACCCCCAAGGACCCCACCTTGTTGGTTTTGTTGCCCAGCCCCCTCTCTGTACTTGGAAGCTGGGGCTGGAGCTATGTGAGGGGCAGGACACCCCCCTTCCTCCTCCCAAGAGAACTTTATTTGGACTCTTGTTTTGAAGTGGTAATGCAATGTACTTTGTGTTTGTTTAAGGTCCAGTGGCCACTTTGGTAACTTCAGTTATGTATCTTGCAAATGTGACCTATGATTGTTAATGCTAATTCAAAAGTAAATTGTCTATGCTATAGGCATGAAAGATCTTGGGGCTGAATGTAATGGGAATGTGAATTTTAAAGATCTTCCCTGCCCCTAGGCTAAAGTGCACCTGGAGCCTGGGGTGGGAGGCTTGTTTTTCAATAGATACTTCTTGATTGGCCAGTGAGTCAATAAGGTTGTTATATTCTCTGAGCCAGGAGAAGGCTATATAAGCCCTGATGTGTAGCTTTGTTTTGGGGACTCACTTTGAGAAGTGTTCTGTGATTTGATCTAAATTCTGGGAAGCCGTTGTTGAGAGTCCCCCGGCTTTGAAAAACCCAGATGTGGAAACCCAGATGTTGACTGGGTATGGATGTAATGGTTGGACAGTTTGGAAAGCTGTCTACTTGATCTGTTAATGTCTTGATAATTCTGTCCGTATATTTTGAAGTTTGGGGTGCTGACCTTTATCCTCTGAACAAGGTAAACGATATATGTCTGACTGATTAAAGTAAGCTTGTTAACCCATTTTGAGTTGCTTTCCTTTAACAAAGCAGATCCAAGAACCTGTATTGGCAGACACCCTGGGGAAGCCAGGGTGCTTGCTGCTACAGTCAGGAAGAAATAGACTTCATGGAAACTGAAAAGCAGATTAGTTAAGCCAACAAACTCCATTTAATAAATATCTCTCATTCATTTTGTCCAAAAGGTCCCTTCCTTGACCACACTATTCAAGATTGAGTTTTGCCAGATGGGGGAGAAATTAGAGAAAGAAGGAAAAAATATCAAAACTCCCTGAAGCATCATCCTAGCCTCTAAACTTTTAGAAGTACCCATTAGTTTAATATAAAGAAAGATGTTGACTGTTTACTTACATGGAGCTGCTCAGTTCTGCATAAAGAAAGAGATAAATAATTTTCACATGACCAACAAAATAGAAGACTAGCCATTTTCTCCAGTTGTCCCAACCTCTCACTCCTCCCACGAATAGGAATTATGCATGAGATAAAGCTATTTCAGCTCTCTTCATGGTCCAAGAAAATGAACAAGATAAGCTTAATGAACTAACAACAGAGAAGGTTAATCCCTACCCCCTACAAAATTCAATAAGTACCCCTCCATCAACACCTTCTGGGCTCCTGGCTTTAGGACTACACAAACTGACCCATGTGCTTACAGCAGAACTCAACTCTATACGAGATCCAAAGATCAGAAATTAGCTCAGTGAGAAGCTAGAAAGCAGTAAGAATCAGTAGAATTTTGTGCTCCAAAAAATCTTGGTCTGAGAACAGAGAGATAGAAGGAGCTAGTTCAGGACATGTGTGAATATATTTGTGTGTGGTGGGAGAGGAGATGTTGTATGGCACTCTATAAATCCTAGAAGAAAGATCCCAGCATCCCTCCCCCTCAAAAATGTCAAGTGGGGTAGAGACTGAGACCATGAAATTTGAATTGTCTTTCTACCCTATAAAAGAAAGTTGAGATGGCTTTAAAGTACAGCACCCAGAAAAACCAAAGAGAGTCAGAAAGTGAGCAATAGAGAAATATAAGGAGGAAAAGAAAACCTTGAAATTACCAAAAATCTTAGGAGGAAGAAAATTCATTTAAAAATCTTAAGAATAACTTGATAAATTATGAGGGAAAATATTAATAATAGAAGAGAATATGACCAGTTAAAGGAGTCCTAGCATCGATGAATAAATATTGCAAGACAAAGGAAAATGCATCAACACCTGATGAGCCAGAGTAACCTGTGGATTCCTAAGAGAGCATGGAATTCTATCAGGATATTCCAGAGTGGTTTAAAAGAGAAATGAGAGTCATGAAAGAAGAATTTGTGGCCTATACAGCAGAAATAATTGGAAGAATAGAAAAATTTAAATCCACAGCAGCAAGACTCACAGAACAAACAAAGGAGAGGATAATCACTTGAAAATGGAAATACACAGGAATGAAAGACAATCTGGAAGAAGCTAAAACAATAATATTAAAAGAAAGCACAATCTCCATACATGGAAAACAAATTGATCTTGAAGATAGAATGTGTAGAGATAAATTAAGAAAATGTCTCCTAGAAGAATACAAAGTAAAAAAAAAAAAAACCTGAATATTATAATGTAAGAAGAAATAAAGCTGTCCACTATTTCTGAACACAGAAAATAAAGTGGCCATGAAAGAACCCACAGATCAGCTCCACAAAAACAAAAACAATCCTATGCTGCAAACTCCATGACACATAGTGATTAAATTTAACAATGCCATTGATAAAACAACAAATTCTGCAAGTTACCAAGAGAAAGACCTTCAGACATAAAGGAAATGAAATTCGGGTAGGACAAGGTTGTTCTATACCCACTAGAAACCACAGGAGGAAATTAAATAATGTGTTCTGAAGAGCAAGGGAGCTGAACATTCAGTCCAACCTACCAAGGCAAACTACTCTGGCAAATATGAGCCTGACTGTAAATGGGAAAAAAAAGATGTTCCACAAAAAGGAAATATTCAGGCTCAACAGAATAGTAATGGAAAGGTAAGGTGGCACAATGAATAGAGACTAGGCCCTACTCAAAAAGATATGAGTTCAAATCCAGCCTAAGACCCTTCCTAGCCAGGTGACCCTAGACAAGTCACTTAACTTCTATCAGTTTCTTTATCTATAAAATGAAGATAATAACAGCACCTACATCACAAGTTTATTGTGAGGACCAAATGAGATATTTATAAAGAGCTTAGTACAGTACCTGGAATATAGTAGGTACTGAACAAATCCTTCTTTCTTTCCTTCCTTCCTTCCTTCCACATGAAACATTCCTAGAAAAAGCAAACAAACCTGAAGAAAGTATTTGCTTCTCTAATACCCCACATTATAGAAATACAAAAAGTGTAAACATATATAGCAGCCAAGGATAACAACAAGCAAGATGAAATCACAACAAAACCAAAGGAAATAAGGATAATCAGAAACTTTTACACACACACACACACACACACACACACACACTGAGCAAAAATAAAGTAGATAAAAATATTAAAAAAGATAAAATATAGGTAAATAGAATAGAAAATAGATGAAAATATAGAACAGAAATTAATAAAATAACAAAGATACAAAATATCCAAGCTAACAAAAGAACAAGTAGAAATTCTAAATAACAAGTATAGATCTTAAATCTTAGAAAAGAAAACAGAAGTAGCTGTAAGAACAAACAAACAAAAAAGAAAACCAAACACCTATTTTTGATGGATTTATGGGGGTGGAAGAAATCTGCCAAATTTTTAAAGAAGAATTAGTACAATTTATGTTCAAAAATTGAGAAAGAAAGAATCCTACCAGAATCCTTTTATGAGGCAAATATAGCCCTAATACAGGAAAGGATAAGACACAGGAGAACTATGGGCCAGGAAAACCTGTGTTCAAATTTTACCTCAGAAATTTACTAGATGTGTAACCTTGGGCAAGTCATTTAATCCTGTTTGCCTCAGTTCCTCATCTGTAAAATGATTTAGAGAAGGAAATGGCAAACCACTTTAGTATCTTTGCCAAGAAAAACTCAAATGGGGTCATGAAGAATTGGACATGACTGAAATGACTCAACAACAAAACTGGGAAAACTGGAAAACAGTCCAGCAGAAATTAGGCTTGGAATGACACTTTATACCATATACTACAAAACATTACAAGTGCATTGTTGTTCAGTCGTTTTAGTCATGTCCAACTCTTCATGACCCCATTTGGGGTTTTCTTGGCAAAGATACTGTAATGATTTGCCATTTTCTTCTACAGCTAATTTTACAGTTGAGGAAACTGAGGCAAACAAGGTTAATTGACCTGCCCAGGGTCATATAGTTAGTAAGTGTCTGAGGTCATATTTGAACTCAGGAAGATGAGTCTTCCTGACTCCAAGCCCAACTCTGTTCAACTGTGTGCCACCTAGCTGCCCAGTATAAATGGATTATGTGACCTTAATATTAAAGATAATACTGTTCAAAAATTGAAAGAGAAGCAGATCACATACCTTTCACATCTATGAGTAGATATATTCTTGACAAAAGATAAAATAGATAACTTTGATTATAGGAAACTGAAAAGTTTCTTCACAAACAAAATTAATGTACCTGGGATAAGAAAGGAAACAGTAAAATGGGAAAAGTCTTTATATCAAATTTCTCTGAAATGAGTTTGGTATCTAATGGTTTGGTATTTGTTATATTCAGTGACTTTCTGGGAAGGGGAGAGGGAAGAATACTGGGAAAAACTAAAACCAAAAATATCTATGAAAACATTTTTTTAAAAGAATGTTTCTGAAAATGGATCACCGAAAGAAAGAGAAATATTTTCTTTCTTTTTAAAACTTTTTTCTTTATTAATTTGTTTGTTTACTTTTAGTGTACAAGATTCAGTTCCACAATCCCTTGAGTTTCAAATTCTCTCTCTTCCCTCCTCTTCCCTCCCCTCACCCCATGGCAGCATGCAATCAAGTATAGGATCTGCAAATACTTTCACATTCGACATTAGTCAGGTTTTAAAGGAGGTTTGTAACCAATGGAATGAGCAACAGGAAAGAGGAAACAAAACCAAACAAGAAAAAGAAAGAGAGCAGGTAGTTTGCTTCAGTCTGCATTCAAACTCTGTTCTTTCTAATCCTTTCTCTGAATGTAGACATCTCCTTCCATCATGAGTCTTTTGTAGTTGTCTTATAACCTTGCATTGCTGAGAAGAATCCAGTCTATCAAAGTTGGTCATCACACATATGTTGCGTCTGTAATTGTGAACAAATTTCTCTTGGTTCTGCTCTTCTCACTTAGCATCAGTCTGTATAAGTCTCTCCAGGTAAATATGGAGTCTGTCTGCTCCTCATTTCTTAGAGCACAATAGTATTCCATTACATTCATATACCACAACTTGTTTAATCATTCCCCAATTGATGGAAAGAGAGAAATATTAATGACCTGAGTCAGGCTAATTTGAGTATTTAGAGAGTTTGCAGAGACCTCCAAAGTTCTAAAATATATTGCATTTAAATCTAGTATCTACTTCAGCTAAGCTTTCTAAAACTAAAACTAGCTATTTACAGAAAATGATCTTAAAATAATAGGAGTAAGTGTGGCACAGGGCAGTAGAGAACAAGAGGAAGGGAATATGTCTTTGTCAATGATTTCCTTCTCTTTCACCATAGATGTAAAACCACATGCTGACAGTGAGCTGGAAATGTGTTTCTTCAAAGTGCATAGTGGGTTTAGTGCCTTCTTTTTGCAGAGTGATAGGATTGCAAAAAGGGGGGGGGGATTAAAAAGAAAGAAAAGAGAATCACTGAAGCATTTTAAAGCACAGAAGAGAGTAGAATAAAGGACAGCTTCAACAAGCAAGACAGTTGGGACAAGACACTGTATTTCCTGATGTTGAGCATTTTTATTGGTTGTCTTCCATGTACGGAACTCTCTCACCTCATCTCTCTCCTTTTTTCCTTCAAATCCTATCAAAAATCCCTCCCTCTACAGTCCCTCTTAATGCCAGTACCTTCTCTCTGTTGATTATCTCTACTTTATCCAGACAATATCTTGTACTCAACAAATATAGTTGTCTGCATGTTGTCTCCGCAATTAGACTATGAATCTCCTTGTGAACCAGAGCTGTGTTCCACTTTTCTTTGTATCGCTGATGTTTGCCTCAGTTTCCTTAACTATAAAATGGGATAATAATAGAACCTAACTCACAGGGTTGTTGTGAGGATCAAATGAGATAATATTTGTAACTTGCTTAGCACAGTAGTGGGCATATAGTAGGCACTAGTTAAATAGTAGCTATTATTATGAATATTATTATAGCCATTGTGTAGGTCAGTGGTGTCAAACAGAAAAGGCTCCCTGCCAGTCACATATTGATTTAGAAAACCACAAATTAACATTATCTATGTTGCATCTTATTTTTATGTCTTTTGTTAAATGTTTCCCAATTACATTTTAATCTGATGCAGCCTGAAGGCTATGAGTTTGACACGTCTGGCATAGATTGTTCCCCTGTTTCTTTACTTGATGTATATTCAATTTATGCAGGTCTTCTCATTATTCTCTGAATTCCTCTATTTGTAATTTTTTAAGTTCCAATTATATTCCCTTATGTTCATCCACCTCAATTTATTCAGTCATTCTCCAACTAATAGGCATGCACTTCTCCCTCACTCTGCCTCAGTTTTTATTGCCATAAAAAGTTGCTACTAAAAATAATTTGTTATCTAAGGGGTGCTTCTTTCTTTGACTATCTTTCTTTATTAGTGGGATAAGGAACACCTGACATTGGTGAGTCAAAGGGACTAAACAGCTTAATGACTTTTCCATAAATAAAAATAGTTTTCCAGAAGAGTTGAACTAATTCATAGTATATCTATCTTACTATAGTCCCTCCAACAATATTTCAGTCTTTTATCGTCTTTGCTAATTTGATGGGTATAAAGTGAAACATCACAGTTTTGCTTTCTCTTGTTTTCAAATTTTCTTATTAATGATTTGAAACATTTCTTCATACAATTCTTTTTTAAAATTTTTTATTCATTTGAACATAAACACATAAAGACAAAAAAGAGGACATTTTCATGTATATAACACAACATAAAAAAAGAGAATCCACTACAAAATCATGAATTTACATTTCACAGTTTACTTAAAAAAACTATATGGTAAATACTACGTCTTTCTCAAAGTTACTCTGCTTTCTGTGCTTCCTCCTAAATTTTCTTTTATTCTCTGCTGTGCATTTTTTATATTTTTCCTTCCTTCCCCTCCCCCCACCTCCACCCTAAGAGATGGCTACCATTAGACACAAATGTGGAGAAAGAGAGAGAGAGATATGTAAAACCATACCATACATGCTTCTATTTATCAATTCTTTCTCTGGAGGCAGATAGTATTGTCCTTCATAGCTCCTTTGTAGTTAATTTGGGTATTCAAAATTACATACTCAAAGTTGTTTGTAAAATGGTGTTGTTATGTACAAACCATTTTCTTGGTTCTACTCTTTTTACTCTTCATTATTTCATCCAAATTTTTCCATGTTTTTCTAAGCTCACCAAGCTCATCATTTCTAATAACACAGTATTATTCCATTAAGATCATATACCACAGCTTGTTCAATCATTCCCCAATGGAGAGGTATCACCTCAATTTCCAGTTCTTTGCACCACAAAGAGAGCTGCTATAAATATTTTACAACATATAGGTTCTTTTCTTTTTTCCTTAATCTTCTTTGGAAACAGACCTAATAGTGTTATTGCTTTGTCAAAGGTTATAGACAGTTTAATACTCTTCAGATTGCTCTCCAGAATGGTTGTATCAGTTCACAGTTCCACCAACAGTGAATTAGTGTTCCAATTTTTCCATACCCCCTCCAACATTTGTTGCTTTCCCCTTCTATCATTTTAGCTAATCTGATAGGTATAAAATGTTATGTCAAGGTTGTTTTAATTTGCATTTCTCTAATCAATAATAATTTAGAGCATTTTTCATATGACTATAAATTGTCTTGATTTCTTCTTTGGAAAACTTCTTGTTCATATCTTTTGGCCATTTATCAATTGGGGAATGACTAGTATTTTTACAGATTTGATGAAGTTCTTTATATAGTTGAGATATGAGACCTTTATCTGAGAAACAATGTATGAATTTCCCCCAAAAATTTCTGCTTTCCTTCTGCTCTTGGCTACATTGATTTTATTTGTGTAAACCCCTTTAAATTTAATGTAATTGAAATTATTCATTTTACACCCTACACTGTTCTCTATCTCTTGTGCATTCATAAATTGTTTGCCTATCCATTAGTCTGATAGGTATGTTCCATGTTCTTCTAACTTTCTTATGAAATCTCCTTCTATATTTAGGTCATATATATATATTACAACCTTAGCTTAGTAAATGGTGTAAGATATTGGTCTAAGTTCTATTTCTGCCAGACTGCTTTCCAGCTTTCCCAACAATTTTTTTTTACTAATTAATGAATTATTATTTCAAAAACTTAAGTCTTTATATTTATCAAACACAAGATTACTATAGTTACTTGTTACTATGTGTTGTATATATACTCCATTTCACTGATGAACCTATTTCTTAGCCAGTCCCAGATAATTTAGATAATTAGTGCCTTATAATATAGTTTAAAATCTGGTACTACTAACTCTCCTTTCTTTACATTTTTAAAAATTGGCTTCTTTCATATTCTTGACCTTTTGTTCTAACAAATGACTTTTGTTTTTTAAATCAGTAAAATAGTTTTTTTGTAATTTAATTGTAATGACATTGACTAAATAGATTAAACTGTCGCTTTTATCATATTAGTCCTTCCTGCCCATGAACAATTAATATTTCTCTCATTATCTAAGTCTGATTTTACTTGTATAAAAAGTTGTTGTTGGGATTTTTTATAATTTATTCATATAGTTCCCAGGTTTATTTTGGCAGGTTTACTACCAATATTTTATACTGGCTACAGTCGTTTTAAATGGAGTATCTCTTACTATCTCTTCTTGTAGGGTTTTGCTTGTGATACATAGGAATGCTAATGATTTATTTGAGTTTACTTTATATATGGTTACTTTGCTAAGATTATTGTTTCAACTAACTATTTAGTTGAAGCTTTAGGCTATTTCAAGTATATCATGATATATCATCTGCAAAAAGAAATTGTTTCATTACCTTATAGCCCATTCTGATTCCTTCTATTTCTTTTTATTCCCTATTGTTATTACTAGGATTTTAATAATATTGGTGGTAATGGGCATCCTTCTTTCACTCGTTATCTTCCTGGGAAGCCTTCTAGTTTATCTCCATTACAAATACTTCTTGCTGGGGTGGCTAGGTGGCACAGTGAATAGAACACAGGTCCTAGAGTGAGAAGCATCTAAGTTCAAATCTGACCTCAGACACTTAACACAAAAACTAGCCGTGTGACCTTGGGCAAATCACTTAACCCCAATTGCCCCTCCAAAAAGCAAAAAAAAAAAAAAAATTAAATAGAAAAAATTTAAAATAGAAAACAAATATTTCTTGCTGCTGGTTTTAGGTAAATGTTTCTTATCAGTTTAAGGAAAAAAATCACTTATACCTAAATTTCAAGTGTTTTTTTTTAAAATGGTATTGAATGTTGTATTTTATCAAAAGCTTTTTCTGCATCTGTTGATATAATCTTATGATTTTTGTTACTTTTATTACTGATATAATCAATTATGTTAATAGTTTTCCTGATGTTAAACCATCCCTGCATTCCTGGCATAAATCCTGCTTGGTCACAATGTATGATCTTTGTAATATATTGTTATAATTTCCTAGCTAGCATTTTTATTTATTTTGCATCCATATTCATTAGTGAAATATATCTATAATTTTCTTTATCTTTTCTTTTTTGGTTTATTTTTGCTTTTTTGGAGAGGGGAGGGCAGGGCAATTGGGGGAAGTGACTTGCCCAAGGTCACATGGCTAGTAAGTGTTAAGTGTTTGAGGTCAGATTTGAACTCAGGTCCTCCTGACTCCAGGGTTGGTGCTTTATTTACTAGTTGCCCCTTCTTTCTCTGTTTTAACCCTTTCTGGTTTGGGTGCCAATGTCATATCTTTTTTTTCATAAAAGGAGTTTGGTAGGACCCTTTCTTTGCATATTATTCAAAATAATTCATTTACTATGGAATTAGTTGGTCTTCAAATATTTGGTAGAATTCACTTGTAAATCCATCTGGTCCTGGTGTTTTTTCCTAAGAAAATTCATTTATGGCTTGTTCAATTTCTTTTTCTAAAATAGGTCTATTTAGATATTCTATTTCCTCTTCTGTTAATCTAAGCAGTTTATATTTTTGTAAATATTCTTTCATTTCACATAAATTTTTAGATTTATTGGCATATAAGTGAGCAAAATAACTCCTTATAATTACTTCGATTTCATCTTTGTTAGTGATATATTTGCCTTTTTCATTTTTAATACTATAATTTGGTTTTCTTCTATCTTTTTAAAAATCATATTAACCAATGATTTATCTATTTTGTTCGCTTTTTTAAATAAAACAAACTCCTAGTTTTATTTATTAAGTGAATTTTTGCACTCAATTTTATCAATCTCACTTTCAACTTTTAGAATTTCCAATTTTGTATTTAATTGGGGATTTTAATTTTGTTCTTTTCCTAGATTTTAAAAATTGCATCACCAGTTAATTGACATGCTCTTTCTCTAATTTATTGATGTAGATACTTAAAGATATAAAATTTCCTCTAATTACTGTTTTGGCTGTATGCCATAGATTTTGATATGTTCTCCCATTATTGTCATCTTCTTTAATGAAATTATTGTTTCTATGGCTTTTTCTTTAACCAACTCATTCTTTAAGATTAGGTTGTTTAGTCTCCAATTAATTTTTATCCTGTTTTTCCATGGTCCCTTATTAAATATAATTTTTATTTCATTGTGATCTGAAAAGTATGCATTTAATATTTCTGCTTTTAATCATAAAAATTTTATGCACAAATATATGGTGCATCTTTGTAAAGGTACCAGGTACAGCTGAGAAAAAGGTATATTCCTTTCTATTCCTATTCAGTTCTCTCCAGATATATATCATATCCATCTTATTTAAAATTCTATTGACTTCCCTCCTATTTAATTTTTGATTAGATTTATCTAATTCTGAGAACGGAAGATCAAGTCCCCCACTATTATAGTACTATTTTTTCTACATATAATTCATTTAACTTTTCCTTTTCAAATTTAGTTGCTACAGTATTTGGAGCATGTAAGATTAGTATTGATACTGCTTCATTGTATATGGTATCTTTTAGCATAATGTAGTTTCCCTGTTTATCTCTTTTAATTAAATATATTTTAGCTTCAGCTTTGAGATCATGATTGTTACACTTGTCTAATTTTTTTTTGCATCAGATGAAGTATAATAAATATTACTCCAGTTCTTTATTTTAAATCTGTGTGTATCTCTCATTTTAAAATATGTTTCTTGTAAATAACATATTGTTGGATTCTGATTTTTAATCCATTCTGCTATTCATTTATATTTTATGAATGAGTTCATCTCATTCACATCCAAAATTATAATTACTATTTGTGTATTTCCCTCCATACAATTTTTTCCTCACTATTATCCTTCTCCACCTTTTTATTCTATTCCTCCTCATATGTCTAATTTACTTCTAACCAATACCTCCCTAATCTACACCCTTTTAAGGAAACCCTCCCTTCCTGTCCCTTTACCTTACTATTTCTTAAGTTACACATACTTCTATAAGTCTCTTCCTTATCCTGTCCCCTCACCCTCTTATTTCTTTATAAATTTAGAAGACTTTTATGTCTTTCTAGATCCATATGTTGTTCCCTCTTTAATCCAGTACAGATGAGAGTTAGGTTATAATACTACCAGCCTCCCACCCCACCCCTACCTGCTTCCTCTACATCAGTGATTCCTTCCATGACTTATTTTTATGAGATAATTGCTCCTTTTTGCCTCTCTACCCAGTTTTGCTTTTTTAGAATTAACCCATCATATTCAGTTCAGTGCAAGTCTTTCTATCAAAACACTCAAGTAATGATGACAATCTTAAGCATATTGTTAACATTTTCACATATAAAAAGTAAACATTTGATCTTATTGAGTCCCTTGTAATTGGTCTTGAATGTTTACTTTAGGTTTCTCATGGATCTTATGTCAAATTTTCCATTGAGTTCTGGTCTTTTTGACACAAATACCTGAAAGTCTTTCAGTTCATTATATGTTCACTTTTTTCCCCATTCAGTATTATGCTCACCTTTGCTGGTCAAATTAGTTTTGATCACACCCCAGATCTTTCACTCTTCAAAATATAATGTTTTGATAAACATAAAAAGACCAATGATCTTTTAATGTAAAAGCTGCTGTCTTGTGTGATCTTGATTGTAGCTTTGCAGTATTTAAATAATTTATTTTTTCTTGTTGTTTGTAGTATATTCTCCATAACCAGGAAGCTTTGAAACTTGGCTATGATATTCTTGTAAGTTTTTACCCAGAGATCTCTTTCTGGTGGTGAAAGATGGATTTTTTTTCTATTTCTACTTTACCTTCTCATTCTAGAACTTCAGGGCAATTTTCCTCAAAAATTTCTTGTACTATCATACCAAGACTCTTCTTTTGATGATAACTTTTAGTCAGTCCAACAAGGAGACTTCATCTATTCTCCAGATCACTTGTTTTTCTAATGGTATGTTTCACACTCTCTTCTATTTTTTCATTCTTTTGATTTTTAAAAATTATCTCAGTGCCTTTAATATCATTAGCTTCCCCTTGCCCAATACTAGTTTTCAAGGAATTATTTTCTTCCTTAAGTTTTGTATTCTCTTTGACACAAAGACAGGATACTTTTGAAAGCTTTCTTATTGATATAGCTACAGATAGATATATAGATATAAAGAGAGAGATGTATGTATGTATGGTTTTTTTTTTGCCTTTTTGGAGAGCAATTGGGGTTAAGTAACTTGCCCAAGGTTACACGGCTAGTTTTTTTTTGTGTGGGTGTTAAGTGTCTGAGCCTGGAACCTAGCCGCACCTGTATGTATGTATGTATGTATAGAAAATACTTGCTAGCTGCTGCTGCTGCTGTTTGTCCTTTGCTCTCGAAGAGGAGCCTGACATCAGGGAAGTGGTGCCATGATATGCAAGAGAATTGGATTTAAGTGAGGGAGGGCTGTGCAAAGTCACCAGCCTCACTTTCTCCTGAGGAGTTATGTGGGTCCAGTAGCCAGATACAGATCAAGACAACTGGAGATGGCCCAGGATGCACCGAAGGACCTTGGCCTTTTCAAGCTAAGGTCTTTAATAGGTCTCAGTTTGATTGATTCAGTGATTAAAGCTTAATAAAACAATGAGGAAAAGAATGGTCTCTTAAAAAAAATAGATCTGGAAAGAAAAGACCCTAAGAGTTTCTAGCCAAAACAGAAACGATTGTTATTTACATTCATTCTGAACCAATCTGGGTCCAAACAGTGACCAGGTAAGGCTTCATCTGGCACCAGAGTGATTTTGGATTAAGGCTGGTCTTTAAGAGGAAAAACCAAAACCAAAAAAAAAGTTTCAGAGATTAAAATTTACTTTTGGGCAGAGCACTGGCAGGTAAGGGTGTGATAGCCTGTGTGGATAGAGAAGAAAGAAAAAAAGAAAGGGAAGGAAGGAAGGAAGCCATGTTGCCCCCCTGGAAGTTTGGTCCCTAGTGAGCAGCTCATATATTCATATATATATATATATATATATATATATATATATATATAAATCAATGTGTAAGAAATAGAAATTTGCAATTCTGGGTTCTGCTTTGTATATGGAAATACCTACTTTATATTATATCTGTTAAGTTCAATATTAAATGAAGAAAGAATCAGAGTTCAAAAATAATTTGCTTAGCTAGAGTGATGGGCTAACTTTAGGAAGAAATTAAAAGTAGGTAAGTATAAAGTCTTATACTTCAGTTTTTTTTAAATGAGCAGCATATATATATATATATATATATATATATATATATATATATATATACTATATATATGTGTGTGTGTGTGTGTGTGTGTGTGTGTGTGTATAGGTATAAGTAGCCTAGTTCTTCTGAAGATCATTCTAGGGGACAGTTATAAAAGCCAATGCATATTCAGATTTTAAGAAAGAATATTATACAGAATAAATGAAAGGGAGTCTTTTATACTCTGACCTAGTCAGATCATATCAGAAGTGTTACTTTCAGCTTTAGGTACCACTTTTCAGGAAGTATAGTAAGAACCTGCTTGTATATCCAGAGCAGGGTGATCAAAATGGTGAGGCTATTAGAGATTTGACATGCAAGGATCATTTGAAAGCATAGGGGATTTTTAGCCTAGAGAAAAGATAGGGAGGTTATGATAGCTGCCTGAAGTACTTATAGCATCACATAGAAAAGTGATTCTTATTCCTTTTTTTTTTTTTGGCCTCAGTAACAGAACTAGGAATAAGCCATGGAAGTTGTAGAGGGATTGGCTTAAGGAAAACCTGCTAAATGACCACAATTACCTGAATGTTGTATTCTCCCTCATTAGAGGGCTTCAAGTAAATCTGGATGGTTCCTTGTCAAGACATACAGTTTAGACTAGATGGGCTTTGAGGTCTGTTTCTAATTTAAGACAACACAGCTATGGAAAGAGACTCACTTAAGGATTACACAGAGGTGGTATTCAGGTCTCCTGACTCCAAGTCTAGGGCTCTTTATACTAAACTACACTGCTTCCTTTGAACGCATTCAAGTGTCAGTATATGTATGAATGTATGTGTGTATACATATATAGACTCTATATGAGTCTATATATATATATATATACATACTCTATATGACACAGACTCTAGGTTAAGAATATATGCTACAGAATTTCTTCAACTTGAACTCTGTGCTGGTTCTCTTCCCTGTCATTTGTCTGATAATAATGATCAGAGGGGCTAAGGTTATGTCTGTTATAACTTTCAAAGAATATTGAGTAATTTTGATACATGCATGGCATATTATTTTTTGAAAGAGTTCCTTTATGCTGGTATTCTGCTCTACTAAATTAAGTGCTCAGAAAAAATAAAACATCAAACAATAAGAAAAATGCAGTGATATATTCTCTATATCCTCTATATTATATTTTCTACATCATCTGTTGTGCCATGGTGAAGATGTGTTCTATTACTGATGCAAGGATAACTGTGTATTTGGATTTCTTGCCATGCTTGTTCTAAGTTGATTTTATACTCTTCTGTTTCTTTCTGTTTTATGCTTGCAAAATAATTCCTGTTACCTTCTAATGTCTTCATCAAGAATGACCTAAATGTGTATACAGATGATTCTTATAAAAATGTTTAAGCTGGGAAAATAGACAGGATTTGTTGCTATTCTCTTGATTTTCTCTTTTGGGGGGTATTATTTTGTATTAATAAGGTCCATGATATCTTCTATGCCTTTGATATTGTCCACTCCTTCGGATACATTTTGACCCAAACTCTCACTCTCATAATTATGTCACCTACAGAATTTTCCTTTATGTACATTTTGTCAAATCAAATTGCTTTTCTTATGTTCTCTTTAGTGCCATTTCTTTTCCTCTAAAACACATCTAGGAATTGTGACATTAGAGTTCAAGTGTAGTGACTTAACAGTGAAAATAGTTTGTTATAAAACATCTTTTCAAATCTGTCATATTTTTTCTTCTGTTTCTGGACTGCCTTCCTTTTCATCCTGAAATGTTCTCAGGATGACATTGTATATTTGAATTTCTTGTCATGCCAATCTAAATTGATTTTACCCTCCACTTCTCTCTCTTTTTATGAAATGACAATCATCACAATCTTCTATTATCCTTAAGATTTTATAAATGAGATCTAAGTTTGTGTTGCTCTCCATTGCTATATCTTACCACTTGTCAAGTAAGTCAAGTATTTACTGAATGAAACAATTTTTAATTTAATTTTTTTTGCTTTTTTTTTGGAGGGGAAGGCAGGGCAATTGGGGTTAAGTGACTTGCCCAAGGTCACAGTCTGTGTCTGAGTCCACATTTGAACTCAGGTCCTTCTGACTCCAGGGCCAGTGCTCTATTCACTATGCAACCTAGCCACCCCAATGAAACACTTTTTAGACCTTCTTGATCTCCTTGTTATGGCAACTGATTTAGATTAAACTTCTCTATTAAATACAGTCTGTGTTGGGGAGGCCAGGTAGCACAGTGAATAAGAGCACCGGCCCCAGTGTCGGGATGACCTGGGGATCGAATCCGGGCTCAGACACTTATCACCCACCCAGAAACACCTGGCCATGTAACCTTGAGCAAGATACT
Source organism: Petaurus breviceps papuanus (assembly GCF_028583685.1). Lineage (NCBI taxonomy): Eukaryota > Metazoa > Chordata > Mammalia > Diprotodontia > Petauridae > Petaurus > Petaurus breviceps. The sequence continues at coordinate 1,057,615 of NW_027187269.1, forward strand.
TAATCCCAATTGCTGAGGGGTGGCCAGGTGGCTCAGAAAGTAAGAGTACTGGCCCCAGTGTCGGGATGACCTGGGGATCGAATCCGGGCTCTGATACTTAGCACCACACCCAGAAATAACTGGCTGTGTAACCTTGAGCAAGTTACTTAACCCCAATTGCTTTAAAAAAAAAAAAGAAATACAGTCTGTGTATCCTTGTATCCCATTTATCATCATCTTAAATTGTTTGAGATGGAGTTGTTTTAATTGCACCCCACATATTTTTCTCATTTTATCCTTCTAGATTTTTTATTTTATTTTATTTTATTTTTTGCTTTTTGGAGGGCAATTGGGGTTAAGTGACTTGCCAAAGTCACACAGCTAGTTTTTTTGTGTTAAGTGTCTGAGGCCAGATTTGACCTCAGGTGCTCCAGACTCCAGGGCTGGTGCTCTATTCACTGCACCACCTAGCCACCCCAGTCCTTCTAGATTTTTACTAATTATTTTATTTGCTCTAAAAAATAAGTGGTCTGATAGAACATAGTTAATTATGGTGTGCTTCCACATCAGATTTCCCATCTGCTAAAATTCATTAAAACCACTTGGTAGTGCTGTCAGGAAGAGTTTGAGTTTTAAGGTAGAGATTGAAAGTAAAATGGAGTAGTCACTAATCAAAAGAGTCCCATCTTTGAAATTCAGACTTGGTCAGTCTTTCTTAACTATACCTTTTCCTCCCACTGAGCAGACCTACTTTCTAATTCAGGAGTGGGGAACCTGTGGCCTCAAGGCCACATGTGACCCTCTAAGTACTCAAGTGTGGCAGTTTGGCTGAATTCAAATTTTACAGAACAAATCCCCTAAGTAAAAGAAACTGTTTTATAAAACTTGGACTCAGTCAAAAGACTGCACGTCTAAGGTCTAAGGACCTAGAAGGCCACATGTAGCCTCAAAGCCACAAGCTCTCCACCACTGTACCCTCACTCCACTAAGCGCACATGGAGAGAATGCAATGTAACAAATAATGTAACACAGTTTCAACCTAGAAGAAAAAAAATCAAATGGAAGATCCAGACTCACATGGCTTAATCTCTTCTGCTATTGGAAGGATTATTAGACTTATTACTTTAAAAAAAAATCAAATCCCATAACACTTTTTCAAAATTTTAGTTCAGAGTCCTCGATGCAAGGGAGAAAATCCTGGTGTTATAGGCAGAAGTTCACAGTCCTGTCCTGTTTATCACGATGTACCTCAAGCAAGCCCTTCACTGGTTTTCTCCATTGTAGCCATCCTGGTTGCAATTAAGAGCAAAAGCAAATCAACAAAAGTTGTTATGGGTCATAAATTTATATTGATATCAGGAATTTTGAACAGCTTAAAGAAATGGTGAAATTTAGAAATAAATCTCTGCCATCTACCTCATGTACAAGGGGAGGGAGGAGAGCAAAAGCATTTCACAGTCTTTTAGTGAGGAGTGGCTAGGTGGTGCAGTGAATAGAGCACCAGCCCTGGAGTCAGGAGGACCTGACTTCACATGCGGCTTCAGACACTTAACACTTACTAGCTGTGTGACCTTGGGCAAGTCACTTAACCCCAATTGCCCCCCCAAAAGCAAAAAAAAATGTTAAGCTGCACAGTCTTTTAGTGGATCTCAAGGAATGACAACACTCAACACATCATTCTGCTCCAGTCACAATCCTTCTAAGGGAGAATGAATAAGCAGAACAGCAAGCAGGGGGCAGTTCAGGCCACATCAACAATCCAGTCTTAGTCCATTCAAAGTGACTACTGGAGCATCTATACCTCCTTGACCTTACTGCCAGTTCCTCTGCTACCGTACAGCTGCTGCCACCTCACTCACCCTCCACCTTGATTCTCTCTTTTTAAATCAGAAGAATGACTGACTCAGCTTAGTGTCCGCTCCCTGGAGCTCCATTGTTTATTGTCATGACTGCATTCCAAGAGCTTCTATTCTGACCCATTGTAAGTAAGGTAGATTTTAGTGTGTGTAAGGTGGATTTTTGTTATTCTTTCTTACAGTTTAGTTTCCCAGGATCCATAGCCATAACAATCTCTATTTTCCAGGCTTATGACTTGCAAGCATTTTCGCTGTGCTTGTGCAGCATTATATAATGAGAAATATAAAGATTTGTTTTTAAAATTGTAAATATCCACTGCAACTGTGCAGTGAGATATAACAGTTAGATGATGTAAACTTGTGAGGTTATTGCTGGCAATATGCCTTCTTTGTCTGTTGCCCTATAAAGCAGGTAGGCACTGGTCAGTGAGTGGGGAACATTTAGGGTTGAATGTATAAGCTGGAATGTTGTGTGTGCCTTGGTTGGAGCCCATCAAGACTTGGGGGGAATCCATGTTTGCCTCAACCAGACTTCATTGAGGCTTGAGGGGATTTAGGGGAGTGGACAAGCTGTGGCTATCTTGATTAACCCCATCAAGACATAGTGGTATTTGTCCCCCCCCCCTTCTTGTTGGCCCCTGCAAGAAGGGTGATTAGGGAATGCTGCAGGAGTTGGTGTTTCCATTATCAGCAATTCCCTCTTGAGAAGACTAGACTAGAATAAAAACAAGATTAACCCCTCTGAAGTTGTCTTTATTTCCTTCCAGTCTGACCAGATCAAGAATGTACCTGTGCTAGCAGCACTCCTGTGTGTGTATCTATCTTACATCCATCTAACTTCAATTCTCACCATACATCACCTTGGACCAAAAGGCGTTAGAAAATATCATTCTATTGCCCCTACTGTTTTGAAAATGTTGTATCTTTCCATTGCCATATTATAGTCACAAGTTGCATCTCACCTGGCATCATTTCTACCTGTAAAGTCATACTGACCTTCTGCTAAACTCTCTAGATCATTTTGCTTATTAATATACATGTAGCAAGTGTTCTCCCCCATATATGGAATGGGAGTGTTGATGTATAGCTTAAAGGGAGGCAGAATAGATACCTCTAGAATCTCCTCCCCCTACCCTTCTCCAAGGGAGACTAATATCCTCCCAGTAGTTGAAACAGGAGGTTGAGGCTAAAAGCTTGGCCAATCTGCTCTCCTCAGAGAGTGTACCAATCTAGAATTATATCTCTCTGCTCCCTTAAGTATTATTTGTCTAGAGGATGTGATTTTAAGATTCAGTCTAACTTCTGAGTGCTGTTTCATTCACTGAGAGGAGCAGGAAGACCCTAAATTTTATATCCAAGGCTTGATTCCCTTCCTACCAAATACCAGTTGCACAATTAACAGGCATAGCAGTTATCAAAGAAAAAATTAATCCAAATGATAGGAAAACAAAAACAGGAGAATGTATATGTGAAAGAATTACTGTGTTTTGTCCTTCATTTCCAAAGAGGACCAAGACATCAAGGAAATGATGACATGCCTTGCAGTTGACTTTGATTTGAGTGAGGGACAGCTGTGCAAGGTCACCAACCTCACTTTCTCCTCCAGAGCCATCTGGGTCCAGTGGCCAGATATTCATTCAGGACAACTGGAGATGGCTCAAGATGCGATGGGACACCAGAGTTAAGAAGGATTGGGGAAGGTTTCCTGTAGAAGGTGGGACTTGAAGGAAGCCAGGAAGTAGAGAGGCAGAAGAATAGGAGGGCAGAAGAAAATATGGGCTGTGGAAGGGCAAAGCTAAAGAAGATAGTGATCAAAGTATGAAGAGATATAGGAGCAAATTGTCACTTCACATGGCAGAATATATACCAGACAATACAGAATGAAGGAACTGTCCCTTTAGGAGGGAGGTAACAACTCAATTGAGAGAAAGCATCCTAGATCTCAGCCAAAAGGAAATTCCCTGAAGCCTCTAATGCAGCAAGCTGGGGATAGATGCATGATGGAGGCTGCCAGCTCCTCTCATGTTGGCTCCTTCCTAGAATCTTTTCCTTCATCACCCTAAAGCAGAGTTAGCTTCTTCTATCTCTCTCTAGGAACCAGAAGCACTCAAGCAACTGTCAAACCCTGATGAGACTCAAATGATTTCAAAGAACTAAAGATCTCTCTTCTCTCCTCCTCTTGCCAACTCTCCCCCACTCCTCATGCAGGTGAAGGGTATTGATAGACAATGATGAGAAACCATCATACCAATGGACTTTGGGACTTAGGTCACATAGGTACTATGTATGTAGATATCTGGGGTCATTGTTTTTATCTCTTTGTTTTTGTTATTGTTTTTACCTGTTGCTGTCTCCTTTGAATTAGTGGGAAGCTCTATCCTATTCTTATTTCTATGTCATCCATACAATGCTCTATGTCATCTGGTTTGACAACTATATCTGGACAGTTTTTTTCTCTTCACCTTTATTATCATTTTAAAGTTTTCACTTGTTCATTAATTCATTGATTCAGGCATCTAGTCAAGCATTGATTAGAACAGCAAGTCTCCAGGCAATTTTTTTCCCATCCTTCATTAGGTGCATTCCATACGGAATTATAGGAATTTTGGCACCAGGATAAGCCTCACAAAATATACCCAGAGGAATAAACCAAAAACATGCCCTCAAATCATTTTTAAAGACAATTCAGTTGATGGAGAAGCATAGAGCAAAAAGGATCTGATGAGGGGTGGCTAGGTGGTGCAGTGAATAGAGAACCGGCCCTGGAGTCAGGAGGACCTGAATTCAAATCCAGCCTCAGACATTTGACACACTTACTAGTCATGTGACTTTGGGCAAGTCACTTAACCCCAATTGCCCTCCAAAAAGCAAAAAAAAAAAAAAGGATCTGATGAGAGAGACCATGGGATATCTTAAGTCTATTACTATTACCACCTAGTAGGAATAGATCAAGGAGAAGGAGTTTATCTGGGGTTCAACTGCTGGGGTAGGAGTCAGGGAAAACACTTTACCTGATAGATCCCTTTTCAATTAAATATTCTTTTTAACTAGGTACTAAGCTCTATTATTTTCATGATGCTGTAGCATAATGCATGAATAAATTTATTAAGCATTTACTCTGTTCCAGGAACTATTCCAAGTTCTGGAAATTCCATCCCTCCCACCACAGAGTTTACATTCTAATGGTGGAAAGATAAAGGTGAATTGGGGTGGAGTAGAGACACTGTGGCACACATATAGCAATATGGTTTAGAAATGTCCAGGAAGGAGCACTAATACATTTTTGGTAGAGCTGTGAAATAGCACAACCATTTTGAAAAGCAATTTGGAATTATGAAAATAAGGTAACTAAATGTTCATATCCTTTGAACCAGAAACTCCATGAGAAAAAAAGCCCTTAATATTCCAAAATATCGATAATAGCACTTTTTATGATTGCTAGGAATTGGAAACAAAGTAGATGTCCATTGATTGGAGAATGGTTAAACAAATTGTAATATGTGAATGTAATGGAATACTTCTGTGCTATAAGAAATTATGTGTGTGATGAATACAGAGAAACATGGAAAGAGCTATATAACCTGTTTCAAAGTGAAGAAAGCAGAACCCAGAAAAACAATATACACAGTAACTGGATCAATGTCAATGAAAAAATATAGAAAATAAAGAATACCAAATATTCAAACCCATAATAGAATACTAAAATATAGAAAGTGAAGGTAACAAAATTATAAAGATCAAATGAGAGTCAAATGAAGAAATATGGCTTATCCTTTGGTGGAGGGGGGAGGTTGACAGGTGTTACACTTTGCATGTTTTTGAACTTGGGATTTTTCCCCTTCCTCTCTAAAAAAATGCTATTCGTTATATGGGATACCTCTTACAGAAGGGAAAGGAGGAGGAATTTATGGGATACTGTGGTAATGTAAGACACAGAAAATATTAATATTTTTTTAATAGAAGAAGAAATAGCCAGAAAGATGTGGAGTCCTAGTTCCAGGAAAGATAAGGTAAAAAAAGTCACCCATTAGAACCCATAATCCTAGGAATATCACCAAAGAACCCAGTGAAATTCTTGTGGAAAGGGAATGAGAAGGCTGGCTAGAATGCAGATGGCACGGCATGGGAATGTCCTGGAAAAGATGTGGAGACATGGTTTAAATGCTATCAGAATACCCTAAATTTCAGTAACTTTCAGTAAGGCAAAACCCCAGTCATGCCACCTTAGTTTTGGCCCATCATTCTTGTTATTTTAAACCATAATCCAGAAAGCCAAATCAATCTCTACAATATTATCTTAGCCAGTCATTCACTTTTCATATTTCCCTCTCTCTTCTAAAGATGCCACCTACCAGACTGCAAAGTAAGCTGCTGACAATTTTGATGAATTTTTACAGAGGCAAAAGGTGGCACAGTGGATAGAGGGCTAGGTATGGAGTTCAAATCTAGTTTCAAACACTTTGACCCTGGGCAAATCACTTAATTCTGTCCATCTCTGTTCCTCAACTGTAAAATGGAGATAATAATATGTACCTTGCAGGGTTGTTAGGAGGATCAAATGAGAGAATATTTGTAAAGTGCCCAACACAGTATAACATAGTATGTACTATATAAATTTTTATTCCCTTCCCTCCTCCTGTGTCCACTATTACATCAGGTATATACGTTGGCAGCTGCGTTTCCTTATCATTCTGTTTAGCCTGCAAAATGATCACCTACACTACTCTCTTATGAGAAGAGTTTCATATCTATTATGTAGCCCCAGGGGGCAGAACTATGACCACCGTAGTGTGAGACGACTGAAGATTTTGTCCAGGTTGCCAAAGTTAGAGGGCACTTGAACTCCTTTGAAAGATGAAACAAGAAAGCTCAATACCACACCTGTCTCAAAATACCACTGTCCTTCCCTTTCCTCTCTCCATCTAACAAAACTGAGGGCACTCTTTATGTCACTTGACTACGAAAATTTGTCCATCAATAAATAGGTCCTTTCCTTCCTCCTATGTGGCACAGTCTTCCAGCTTTCAAACTCTCAGCACAGATTGGAATCCCTTACCTTTCTCTAGTTCTTTTTTTTACTTTTTCCAAAGTGTTTTCATGCCAATTATATCACTTTAACCTCATGACAAATCTTTGCAGTGGAAAACACCATATGCTATAAATATACATGTACTGCCAACATGGATAGTGACTGAACAGTCATTTCCTTTTTTCATATTTAGATCATTCCTCTCAATATAATGTAGGTAGGTACCCAAAGGTGCAACAGGGGACTCAGCAAATCCTTCTAGCTAAGGCCCTCCTTCACAGCAACCTGCTCAAGGGCGGCAGAAAGCTGCAGGTGTAACCAGTATCACCTAATCTTACAGAATATATAATTTAATAGTTTGGGAAGTAGCTGGAATTTTTGCCTGTAGTATTAAATGCTATGTTGAATGTAAAATGTTACACTAATTTATTTATCTGGTGGATTTTAAGGTGGGATCTTTTGTGTACATTGTATAAGAAAAGTAAATGTGACAAAGGAGAAGTAAATCAATATTTTCAGTTGTAGGCTATGTCCTATTTCTCTGTACTACAAGAAATGAAGGGGGAGGGGAGGGAGGGAGAGAAAGTTTCAAACTCAAGGAATTGTGGAATTGAATCTTATAAACTAAAAGTAAACAAACAAATTAATAAAAACAAGAAAATTAAAAAAAAAAAAGAAATGAAGGAAGCAGTTATACCCCAGCCAAATGCAGTGACTGTCTAGAGGTATCTCCTTGCCAGGAACCTTAAAGTGGTAGGGTATGCTTCTGTCTCAGGTAATCTACCTCAGTAATTCCATTCCATTGTGTAAATTATTTATATTGTGCTATGTACCAGAAGACCTTGCTACTTTGTATGGCTATAGCACACTGAATCCCTGGGCCACTGTCAGGACTGCTCCTTGAAATGGGTGATTACTTGCTTGTAAAAATGGTGCCTGGTCAAACCCCATCTCCCCACCACCTCAGCTCCGTTGTTCATCGAGGTAAAGGAAGCTTGCCTGATCTCTAAGGAATTCCCCACACGACTGCAATTTATATTCCTCTCTGACAGACCAGCAATTATGACCAAGCATGAAACAGCATTCGTGGGTAAGTGTGTATTACCAGAAGGGTTATGCCATGCCAAACAGGAGAAACTTATTGGGCACTTAGATTCTGGGGGTTATTTTTCTTACCACCATTCCACTAGATGTACAGCTATTGTAAGTGGAAATCTCAGAGTAGTTTGGCTCGGATCATCTGGTGCTGACCTTAGAAACGTAACATTCATGGACTTAATGCTATAATGCTATTAATAGGGGCTCAAACTCAGTCAGATCAGATTGGTTTTTATATTTTTCTTTTCTTTATCTGTTTGTTGTTGTTGTTGTTAAGTCAGCTTATCAGGAAAGTCACACTTTCCAAGTTGCAGGCAGATTGGTGGAGGGAGAAGAGCACTGAATCTCACATCAGGCCACTGGAGTCCACATCCTGGCTCTGACAGTGAAAAACTGTGCCTGGGAAAGTCATGGAGTCTCTTTATTCATTCATATAATGGGAATAATAATTACCTATCTCAAAGGGACAATTGTAAAGAAAAAACTTTGTAAAACAGTTTTAAAATCATAAAATGGTGAGATTATTATTGTAAGAAAGTGTATGATGTCTTTAGTAAACTTTTTCTGGGAGCTTATACCAGAGGAGGATATTCTATTGATAACCATAAAAAGCCATATTAAGTGTAAAATGTTGCTGTTGCTACCACTATCATCTTTGCTCATTTTATTTACTTGTTTATTGGTGAACACATTTTGGGAGGGAAGCAATTTACCCTGGTCTGCAGAAGGATTTTCGATTTGTGCACGGTTCTCCAACCTGGAATGTCTGTTCTTCTCTCTGAATGCCCATCCCAAGTCCGCATTCTCTCCTTCATAAAACCATTCTTCTCTCAAGGTCTCTTAAGAACTTTGGGATTGATTGCATGACATGGGAGACACTGGCACAGGATGGCCCAGCATGGTGTGCCCTCATCAGAGAAGGCGCTGTGCTCTATGAGCAAAGCTAAATTGAAGTAACTGAAAAGAAACATGAGATGCACAGATTTAGAAAACCCACCCCAAATGTTCATATGGACTATTTGTGCCTGACCTGTGGTAGAGCATTCTGAACTTGTACTGGTCTGATCAGCCACAGTCGGACACACTGTAACTTGACTCTAACATGATGATTTAATTTTGGTTCTCTTCGACAATAGACAACAAAAAACTTCTCTTTTACTCCAGGCTTTCGTTGACCATAGATTCAGAGCTGTAAGAGAACTCAATTTTCAGATGAGAAAACTGAGGTACAGTGGATGCCTTGTCTGAAGGTCTTCCAGGCATTAAGTAACAGAGTAAGGATTTGAATGCAGATATTCTGACTCCAGGTCTAGTGTTCTTTGTTCTCCTCTATTCAGAGTTCTAGACCGATTTCCATCTTCCTCAGGAATTCTCTAGAACTTAGAGTCTGAAAAACAGGAAAGCCTCATAGTTTCTTAGACTGTCTGTGTGGAGATTCCCCCATACATCCCCATGGACAAATACTGCCTCCCTAATTTCCAATGATTACCATGTCCCCCTAGCTTCTGGTGGGATTCCACATTCTTTCTGCTGCCACAAAGCTGCTCTGAGAAAGTCTCTCTAATACACCAAGGTTCTTACAGCTGAGCCTAGGCGAGCAAGAGGGGCTCCTTTTCCCACATCCACTCTGAGTTTTGTTTAAAGGGATTTCTTCAAGGCTAAAACTGAACCCCACCTCAACAAGAACAAATAACTTAGAAGATGAAGGTAAGCAAATGTTGATGAAAGGGAAAGCAATCTCTTGGACAATCTTCTTTAGGAAATGCAGAGGTCTCGTGTCCTGATAGTTTGTGCTTTTCTGTTCCCTGCCATTTCTGTCTGAAAGGAAATATACTATAAATTTCACTATTATATGGAAGCAGAGTACAATGAAAAGAACAATGGATTTGGATCTGATTGTGCCACTTCAAGTGTGATTTTAACAGTCACTTGATTTCTCTGGGCCTCCATTTCCACATCTATAAAACTTAAAAGTATTTATTAGGTGAGAGGCAGCATGGGAAGAATGCTGGATTTGGAATTAGAAGACTTGGCTTTTAATGTAATGCCTGCTATTTACTACCTTTGTGACCTTGGCAAATGACTTAATTTCCCTAGAACTTAGTTCTCCCTCATTTTTAAAATGAGAGACTTCGACTGGATTTTTCAACTCTAAACTTATTATCCTATGACCATTGAGGTAATTCTCAGTCCTAAATCTGTGTTCCTATATGTGGATTTCCTGATTTGAAGGTATCTCCAAATCCTGGCAATGTTGGGTGTCTTTGCTGTTTTGTGTCAGTCTTTGATGGTTTTTTGTGTTAGTCTTACCTTCCTAACTAAAGTTGTGAGTCCTGAAGGGCAGGCATCCTGTCTTATCCCTCCTTTGTGTTATATTGTGTGGAGAGTAGGCTCTCAATAAATACTTGCTGATTATTTGATCAAATATGATCTTTATTATTTTTAAGTTGTGTAAACTTTGATCTTCCCAAAGACTACTTAGGAAAACTCAGGTAAACTTCCTGAGTTGCCTGCTGTGCTGGTCAGCATAGAAACAGATTTAACTTGTTATGAGAAGCTGGCAAACCTACCTGACTGGCAAATTGGTAAGAGTTAGGAAGTCTACTATTTCAAAGCACCAGAAAATAGACAGCTTGATTTGGCAAAGTGTGAGCCAGAGGCTGAGGTATGGTTAATGTCTTCTGGTATAGGGATAAGGGTGAAGGAAGCAATAAGAAAGCACTTTATGGCATCATCACCAATTATGGCCCATAGGCTGACCCATGGTAGCAAATGCTCCCCAATAGACATGAGTAATGAAGTCTCACTGTTTTCTCTGTAACCAACTCACTATATTTGAATGATATTAGTGGTGGATGGAATTGTATAAATATTTTACTATCTACTGGATTTTCTATCATGAAAGTAAAAGTTTAAAAATGATCTTTAAAAGTATAGCATGTAAATAGGCTTAATAACTCAGTAAAAGTTAACTGCCTTTGACTTTCTAATCAGAAATGGGGGTGGAATTGTGGGGTGGAGAGAGTATAGAGGAAGTAGTCACAAATACCTTGGTAGAGACACTAAGTCTAGAAAGAAAAAGAAATCCTTGAATACATTTTAAGATTCTCTGTCGTCTAGCACATAAAATCTACCAGTTAGTAAAGGCAAAATAAATCAAGATTGACTTGCTATTGGCTCCTGGTGACTTATATAAATCCAAAATGCCAGAGAAAGGAGGGTTCTAGCATTGGCCCTTGGAGGAGTTACAGTCTCCCCTTCCCTCTGGCCTGTATCACTACATACTCTTCATGCCTTTAAAATTATACAAAATGGGGAAGGAGGAGGGAGCAGCTAGGATGCACAGTGAATAGAGCACCAGCCCTGGAGCAAGGACGACCCGAGTTCAAATCTGGTCTCAGACACTTGACACACTTACTAGCTGCGTGACCTTGGGCAAGTCATTTAACCCTGATTACCTTGCCTTCCTCCTCCAAAAAAAAAAACCCAACACAATTTAAAATTATACAAAACAAAATGTACTTATGAGTTTATGTGAAGAGACAATTATCATTAAAAAAGAAATACATAAAACATAAACCAGAAAACAGATTATATATGTTTGCTTGACACAGCAAACAGGTAGGTAAAGCGAGGAGGGGAGTTAATTAAATTACCTTTGCTGGGTTTCTTCTAGTTTCTGGCAAATGCAGTCAGTGTTCATGTTTCATGCCTTAGGAGCTTCTCCACTTAGCTCACAGTCCTACATGGCAGGGTCCTCATGGTTTTCTGGTACCTCTGGCTCCATCTCCTCCTCCTTTTCTGTCCCTCTCCAACTATAAGGCCAACTGTAATCCCTCCACAGTATCATTGTATTGGCCAGGAAGCTGAACAAAATCTCTTTCTGGCCTTGGGAATGAGTGAATAAAGTGTGTATTTACACACTTACCATGTGCATATCCTTGTGCTAAGTGCTGAGTGTAAAAACAGAAAAAAGCAAGACAGTCCTTGCTCTCAAAGAGCTGACATTTTAATGGGGGAGACAACACAAATGAAAAGTTTCAGAGGCAAGTCAGATGGGAAGGTCCCATGGTCCTTAAGTTTCAATAGCAAAGCAAGTGGTAATGCATCTTGTTTTATGCCATTTTCACTGAAGAAATCACATCAACTTCTGATGTAGATTAGTGAAAGAATGAGGGTGATGAAGGGGGCAAAAACCAGGTAGAATAAGATCAAGGATGAATGTAGAAGGGTTTGCCTTGGCAAGAGGGAAGGCCATCTCTTCGGAGATAGAGGAAGGAAGACAGTGGAGGAAGACATCTGAGTTATGTGAGATGAAGAAGAAGGGACAATTGGGAAGTCTAAGGAAATGATTTCAATTTTTTTTTCATCGAATTATAAGGCAAGGACTTGAGCTGGGAAGGAGGGGGAGGAAAACATGGGAGGATTGAGGAGGGGTGAGTTTTGGAAAAGCCATTGTGAGGAGGTGAATAGTAAATTAATTGGGGAAATGTAAAAGGATTGCCTTGCTCCGTTAAGGGTTCAGTTAAGACTACATAGCACAAATTTCTAGTGGACCCAGGCAGCAGGGTTGCCTGATTTTTCTAGTTCCATTCAGTAGCAAGTGAATAACAGTGAAGGCAGCAGATAATAAAAGTCAATCCAAAGTTAGGACAAGCATCTGGCAGTGGTCACTTTCTCCTCTGATAAGAGCGTAGTTACAGAGACCAGCTGAGAAGGCAAAATAGGAGAAAAGTGTATAGGCCAGCTCTGCTCCTTATCCTCCTGCCCCAAACTAGTCCACAAAGACTTATAAAATCACTTAACCAATCACTTGACCATGTCCTGATTGCAAAATCCAAGGACAAATCATGGTGAGTCATGTTTCTAGGTCAGGTAGGCAACTGGGAGATAAAGGTCCCCAGACACTGGAGACCAGGTCTAGTCAGAAGGGCACTGCATGTAGTAGAGACTTTGACATGGAGTCTAGCACCATGTACTAAAGTATGAAGAGTTTACAGATCCAGCACAAAGGGAACCAGCACCATGCAGGCAGCAGTAACAGGCACTAACCAGAAGCTCTGTTGTTCATTCTGAAGACCTAGGGCACAGTTCCAGTGTGGACTAAGGAGGTGACTTGCATCTAAAAGGATGGTGGACCAGAGCAAGAAGTGGTCAAGGGCCTGAGGTTGTATTCTTTTTTTTTTTTTTTTGCTTTTTAGAGGTGGGAAGGTAGGGCAATTGAGGTTAAGTAACTTGCCCAAGGTCACAGGGCTAGTTTTGTGTTAAGTGTCTGAGTCACATTTGAACTCAGGTCCTTCTGACTCCAGGGCCGGTGCTCTATTCACTGAGCCACCTAGCTGCCCCCTGAGGTTATGTTCTTGCAAGCAAATGGAAGAGAGGCAAGCAGCTGTGTAGTTGTGTGACTAACCCCAGTACAGGGTTTAGGATCCACTATCCATTCCAAAATGAAGCCTGCAGCTGAGTAACCAGGGCAGGGATATCAGAGCAATGGGAGTCTGCAGTTCTGTCTCTCTGAATCTGCAAAGCCTCCCAGCTAACTGGAGTTCCAACAAGGAGCAAACTCACAGTTCTGTTATGAATGCTGCTTGAGAACTTGTGAAACTCAAATCAGGAGGGTAGCAACCAGTCTTTGCCTATAGGTCCCTAGCTTGAGCTATCCCTGAAATCTTTTAATAACACAACCCCAAGAAAATAACAGTAGATTCAAGAGAATATAAAACAGGAGCAAGCTAGGCCCAGATATTCCTTCCAGAAGTGCAGAGTGACTCTAATACAGAGTTCTAATTTGAGAAGTAAGAAAAATACCACCCCCAAGTGTGGTAATTTTGGTCATTTTGATCAGCTTTATAGATTTGTCATTTTTAGAGTTTATAAGTCTTCTTGTAGTCTTTTTAAATTTGTTATATTTTAATTGCTTACAGTATTTGCTAGAACATCAGAATGTTTTATGAGCAATGGCGACCTGTAGATATATTGTGTTTGGTATGTAAAGATAATGCTTAGTTTTTTCCTCATATTCTTGCACAGAATTTTTTTCAGAGTGTTTAGTTATTAGAATAATGTGAAATTATATCACTACTATTAAGTATATTAGAAGAAAAAGTCATTCTTTCTTCATTATGCATGAATGTATTTTTGAAAAACGTGCATTCCTTTACTGGCTATCACATGCCGAGTGCATTCAGCATTGATGGAGTTGCCATGAACATGATATCAGTTTCATTAGTCTTAATTTTCACATGTATAATTATAATTATAGTAAAGCATCTTCAGTAACTAGTAACTTGCTACTATTAGTAACTATTTGTACTTTTCTTTTTTTTTTGCTTTTTGGAGGGCAATTGGGGTTGTGACTTGCCCAAAGTCACACAGCTAGTGTGTCAAGTGTCTAAGATCAGATTTGAACTTAGGTCCTCCTGACTTCAGGGACACTGGACTTCAGGGCCAGTGCTCTATTCACTGCGCCACCTAACTGCTCCAACTATTTGTACTTCTTTGGTAGTGAGTTACTAGTCTTTCCCTTTATAACTTATGACACTATTGAAATTATTGACTGGACAATATTATCTATCATGCTTCACTGCACAAGAGTGTCAGATTATATATAGTAAAAAATTCTTTAATAATATTTGAGTTGAGGATGTCAAAAATACTGTCTTAAAAGCAATCAATATCTCTCTATTAGGGGAAGAATAAGAACAATAATAGAAAATTGACCTCCCAGTGCAGCATCAAAAACTTAGTTAGCTTTTCATTGATCTATTCATTGATGATTATTGATCTTATCGTTGTCTCATGTTGCACTGAATGGGTTTGAGGTCTTTTTAAAATTATAAGAAAAATTTTCTTCTACTTCTACTAATTGCTTTCTTAAACAGATTCTTGGATAGACTTGAAGAAATTCCTAGTTGAATTTAAGAAAACATTTTCATGCAACAGCTGATACAAAGTAAAACCTGAGCTCTTTAATAGAAAAGATTATGTTGGACATCAAATGACAGTTATCTATGTTCAATTTTAGTATATACTAAAGTCACATCAAAATCTAGGAAACTTTAGGTAGAAGTAGCAAATCCATGTTCTGAAAGAAAGAATCCTATCATAAAGAAATATTATGAAGACAGTGATACCCAAGACACAAATCCAAAAGAAGAAAGTTACTCCCAAATATTTACAAGCCAAGGCTCAAAGAAAAACACAGATTGGGCACACGTTCAACCTGGAAGAGACACAGCAAGAATTTTTTTAAAAAAGAGCTTAAAGTAAAAAAGCATTCAGAGAAGTAATAATAACAGTAGCTAATATTTGCACATTATTTTCTATGTGACAAGAACAGTGCTAAGGGCTTTACAATTATTATCTCAGTATTATTAATTAATATCTCAAATTATCTAAAGTTGCTGTGACTGAAAAATTCATCACACCCTATAGACAAATCTATCTTTTTCAGTGTACTTGGGCCAGGGCTTGGATAAGAGCCCTACTGCCCATAGCTGGGCCAGTGTTTAAAGTCTTTCCAATTTGATGAGCCATCTGCCAGAGTTTACATTCTTTTGTGAGCCCAGGGTTTCCTCTAGACATCAGATTAGGAGTTAAGTGGATGGAAGGCAGGGAATTCATTCTGAAGAAAAAGCTTTACAAATGGAAACCACAATAAAACCTTTAGGGTGTATATCAGACACCAGAGATTTCATGCTGGATATTAGTGGGAGAGATTTAATTTTGTAGGAAAATCTACATAAAGACTTGTCTGTTATTTGATAAATACTGGAGATGAAAGATGGCAAATTTTTTCACCAGTTCCAACATTAGTTGCTTTTGAGGGGTTAAACAAAGCCTTTCTGGTAGCAATAGAGTTGTGCTGCGCTGTGATAGTTCAATATTAGGAAAACTATCCATATAATAGATGAAATTACTAAGAAGAACAATAAGGACCATATGATTATAATCAATAGATACAGAAAAATCTTTCTACAAGACATAAAAACCCATTCCTGTTTAAAACACTAGAAAACATAGGAATAGTTTTCCTTAAAATGATTAGTACCTAAATAAATTAGCATTATTTACAATGGGGAATATAATAAGCTAGCAACTTTCTAATAAAGGTAAAGCAAGGATGTCTATCATTGCCTCTATTATTTTATAAACTGTCAGAAATCTTAGCTATTGTAATTAAAAAAAAGAAATTCAAGGAATAAGCATAGGCAAAAATGAAACAAAATTATTGCTTTTTGTAGATGATAGTCAACTAAAAATTTAAAGTTACTAAATTCAGCAAAGTTGGAAGTTATAAAATCTACATAAATGGTCTGTATTTCTGGTAGGAACATCCTAAATCTTTCCCTCTCATGCCAATTAGATTAATTTTTCTCAAAAGGTATTGACATATCCCTCAAGACTTGATTAGCTAAGGAGTCTGAAGGCCTAGATCGGTGACATCACTTCCTTATCACCTATCACTTATCACCTAAACAACCTCAAGTAGCTCCAGGGGCACACTGGGCTGGTGGTTCTTGGTGAGTAATTCATGCAGCAAAGCATGAGAACTCCGCTCAGCCAACATGAGTTACCCATTGTGATCCACCAGCCAGGCATTAGAACTCTGGAGTTCCTGTTGGCTAATTTGTACTCTGATGATGAGGAAGTAGTATCACTCCTCTGAGCCTGCTAAGATCTGAAGAGCTCAATACTTTTTTTTTTAATAGAAAAAACTCATTTGCATAAGTGAGTTATTAGCATATTGATCTTACCACAACTGACAAGAACAGCAAAAGAGAAAAAATCATTTCATCTAAATCACTTCAGAAGGCATAAAATACTTGGGAGACTATCAGCCAAGACACACACAGGAACAATTTGAATTCAGACACAAAACACTCTTTATATAAATGAAGACAGACCTAAAAAAGTTAGTTAGTGAGTTCATTGTTCATTAGACCAAGTCAATATAATAAAAAGTGACAATAACACCTAAATTAATTTACTTATTCAGTGCTATACTAATCAAACTACCAAACAATAATGAAATACATCTACAGGAGCAAAAAGTCAACAATATTAAGAGAAATAGTGAGAAACAAAACGTAGGAAGGGAAACAAGAAGTATCAGATCTGAAACTACACTATAAGCAGTGATCATCAAAATGGCATGTACTGATTATGAAATAGAGAGATGAATCAGTGGAACAGACATAGAAGAACAATATACAGAGAAAAAAATAAACATGTAGCCTTGTACTTGATAAACTTAAGTCCTTAACAACTAGACTAAGGAGTTATGTGTAACAAGAACTGTTGAGAAAACCAAAACAAGTATGACAAAAATGAATTGTAGCCCCACATCTCACACTTTATAACAAGATAAGCTCTAAATATAGAGAAGATTTAGACATAATGGGAGACAGAATAAACAAATTAGAGGAGCAAGAAAGAAATTACCTTTTAGATCTAGAGTTAAGGAAAGAGTTCAGGACCAAAAAAGAGATAGAAAGGATCATGAAAGATAAAATGGTCAATCTGATTATGTAAAAATGTAAAAGTGTGCTCAAAATGAGTACAGTTAAAAATAGAAGAGAAATAAATAGTGGGGGAGGGGGAAAATCTTGGTAGCAAATTTCTCTGGATGGAGTTAACAGGATGACCTATAAGGATCTTTCCACCTCTAAATTTATTATCCTGTGATTCTACTTTTACTATCATATTTTTATTATTTATCCTCTCACTCAGAAAATATATGCATGTCATTCATAGATCTCCCCATACTAGATAAATATTATTATCATCATCATTATTAATTATTCATATTTTCAGAGACCAAGGATTTTTTGTTTGTCTTGCTGAACATTAGGGTCAAGTTTCACCAAGATGTCTACTGTTATTCTAATTCATCTTTTGATCTCATTTTAATATTTGTTGATATATCAATCATTGCTTTGTTTAGCTCCATCTTCCATTCTTTTTTTCTACAGTGTCCACTGAACAATAAATCAACAAGCATGTATTAATGCTTACTACTTGCCAGGCAGCCATATGTATACAAGGAAAGACAAAAAGTTTCTGCCCTCAAGGAGGTTAAAATTTAATGGATTTCTTAGTATTTATTAATTTATTGAACTATAAATATTTTCAAAGCTGTTCTAGTTCACCAATTTTCCTTTTAAATTTATTTTTGGCAGCTATAATTTCATTCTTTATTTCTTTCTTCTACATTTTTGTGAAGTGTTAGGAAAGCTGGAAAACAGTCTGGCAGAAATTGGGGTAAGGCCAAAATGCATACATGACCTAGATATAAAGAGAGATATTACAAGAAAATCTGAAGAACATGGAACGTATTACCAATCAGACTTATGGATAGGAGGACAATTTATGAATAAATAGGTGAAAGAGAGTAGTGTAAGGTGCAAAATAGATAATTTTGATTACATTAAGTTAAAAAGGATTTGGACAAATAAAAGAAATGTAGCCAAGATCAAAAGGTAAACAGAAAAATGGTGGGGGGGGATTTATAGACATTTTCTCAGATAAAGGTCTCATATCTTTTGGGAAATGGTTTTTGGCATTATACATTTATGTACATTTTGGATTAAGCAAATTTAGGATGTTGGAAAACCTAGAAATGATAGGTAATTATTGAACCACAATCTCAAGGAGTATACTTATTTTTTTCAGCACCATATAAAACTTTTATAAGAAACCATCATGTTCTTATTATAAAGAATTCACAAGTACATACAAAGAAGCAAAAATGTTCAATGAATCTTTTTCATAATGTTTTTAAAATATAACAAAAAACAAAACAGGAATAATTGGAGAATAAATAATTCGAAATTATCATATATAATATGTCAAAAAAAACTAAGAATAGAAACAATAAACAATCATATCAAAATAGGACCAATAGTGACAACATATTGTAAGTAGGACCAGTAAGAGAATTATGTCTTTAAATAATTAGGAAGTGTTAACCAATGCTCCATGCAGAAATTTCAGATGTTAACTTTCATGGTTAAGAGTCTTGATAGGCTGGAGTAAGTGTGGATGATTAAAAGCAAACTATACTTATGGCAGAATTTAAACTGAGTAATTACAGAACTTGGAGGAGATAATTTGGAAATATGTATATTTATAACTTTGAGGGGAAGCAACAACCATATGCTAAATAAAAATTCTAAAATTGTTTTAAACTGGGCTTAAATTCAGTTGAGTCAGCACGAAGTAGCATAACTAACCTAAAAGTAAGCAAGACCTGGGTCCAAGTCTTGCCTCTGACATATGTACTAAGCACTGTAACCCTGGCAAATCAGTTAACCTCCTGGTGCCCCCAGGTTACTATCCCAAGGAGTTAGTACTCATCTACACTTCTCACTGGGAATCCCCCATTACAAACGAAATCACGGTCCAACCCAAAAAACTAAATATGGGTATTTCAATAGAAATTCGACATATTAATTTTCATCCCATTGAATATGCTTGGATACTTCTTTATTCATTAATAAAATTACTTGTTCTAATCAATAAGGCACCTAGATGCTACCATGGGTAGGACATAGGACTTAGAATCAGCAAGAATTGCCTCAGACATTTACTCTAGGCAAGTCACTTAACCTCTCTATTCCTTAGATTCCTTATCCATAAAATGGGGATAATTATATCACTTACTTCCCAGGGTTGTTATAAGACTATATTCTTATTATCAACTCTAAGCCAGATGAATTCTTCTCAGGGTTAAAGGTAACTCCTGAGAATTGACATCGTGCTATATTTTCTGAACTACTGGCCCTTTTTATTAAAGAATCACTGCATACCAACAATATCTTAGATCAAAACTGAATTTAAACTGCTCTAACCAAGATGATGCTGTCCAGAGCTATGCGTAAAATCTCTCATTGCTTGGGTTAATCATCATGTGAATTTTCTGTGTTGAGAAATATCTCAGGTAGAGTTTTCAAGAAATCAAAAGGAAAATAATTCACTTTCATATGTCTGGAGAAGTATTTTTGGCTCAGTATCCCACCTTTTTTTGCTTTATTTAAATAAGTTATATTTTTTAGCCTGTGACAGCCTCAATTTTTTTTTTTTGCTTTTTGGAGGGCAATTGGGGTTAAGTGACTTGCCCAAAGTCACATGGCTAGTAATTGTGTCATGTGTCTGAGGCCAGATTTGAACTCAGGTCCTCCTGACACCAGGGCGGGTGCTATATTCACTGCGTCACCTAGCCACCCTGACAGCCTCAATTTTCAATGCTTCTGGAAGCTTTTTCTGGATTGGTGGCCCCAGAAGGCCATTCCCCTCCTCCAAACTCCAACCCAAATGGTGAAGTTCTCTTTATGCTGATTCTTGAAAAGAGTTGCTAAAGATTAAGACTGCTGTTGGTTCCTTCCTGTTCTTTCTGGAAAGGCCAATTTGAAGGGATCAAATGAAAAGCATCCATGAGTTAAAAAAAAAAAAGCTTAGGTTTAGGTTTAACTCAGAACTCCCTCCCTATGAACAATTGCTCATATCACTACACTTGAAACATTTAGTCTCCTAGGATTAACTCAATATTAAAGCACATATAATTTGTTTACAATGTAATCAATAATAACAAAGACATAAATAATCATTTACAGTATTCTGGCTCTGTGAAAGATCTCAGCTAGAATTATTTCCCAGCATCACAGATGACTTCTCACTTCTGGAAACGATGTTTGGATGTTCACTTCATACAGGATATCAAATAATGCCTCTTCTCAAGAATTCTCATCATCTTCACATAATCAAGGTTAATAGAGTTCCATCTAGAATCCTGCCTCCTTTGTTTTGTGCTTTTCTCAAATCATCAGTAGTCTCTCCAAATTGACAATTTGTTGCTATTCTTACAATATTACATTTGGCTCATAAACCCACAGTAGTAGCAATTATATCCTCTATAGGAAAAAAGTTTTTAAAGCAGATGTTACATAAGCAAAGGATCAGATTTGCCAGAGACTAAACTGTGTTACTCTCAGCTCCTTCCTAAAGAGGAACTTCAGATAGAGGCTTAAAGATACCTTTAAGGTATATAAAACATTTTCTACAACAATCCTGTGAGATAGCGGATGTAAGTGCAATAATTTTCTTTTTTTTTTTTAGAGGGGGAAGGGCAGGGCAATTGGGGTTAAGTGACTTGCCCAAGGTCACATGGCTAGTAAGTGTTAAGTGTCTGAGGTCATATTTGAACTCAGGTCCTCCTGACTCCAGGACCAATGCCCTATTCACTGTGCCACCTCGCTGCCACAATTTTCATTTTTCAGAGGAAAAAAACTGAATCTAGGAAAGGTAAAGTAACTAGTTCTTTCATATATAAATAGTCCCTGATTCAGATTCAAACATGCTTCTTCTGACTCTATATCCTATGATCTTTCTGCTCTAATTTATTGGTCCCAACATGACCAAATATGGATATGTAAAAACTCTCTAAAAACAAGAAGATTAACTTTTAAAGTTTTCTTTTTCCTTAATATGAACTTGATAGAAATAAATGAACATGAATGTTTCCATTTGCAAAAGAACAGAAAAAGAGGTTTACGTATGAAACTGTCAATTTCTTAAATACAACTTTTTTAAAGTACACATTTAATTGAAGACAGTAGTACCAACACTACCCTGTTTGTTTATATCCCCTTCTGAACTTTTTTCTATCCTCTTCTATGGGTTTTTAAATGTTTCATTGATGATCCTCTGTCTCTTTCTTTCCTTCCGTCCTTCTTTCTTTCTTTGCTTTTTTGTTTCTTTCTTTGTTTCTCTCTCTTTTTCTTCCTTCCTTCCTTCCTTCCTTCCTTCCTTCCTTCCTTCCTTCCTTCCTTCCTTCCTTCCTTCCTTTCTTTCTTTCTTTCTTTCTTTCTTTCTTTCTTTCTTTCTTTCTTTCTTTCTTTCTTTCTTTCTTTCTTTCTTTCTTTCTTTCTTTCTTTCTTTCTTTCTTTCCTCTGTGGCATGACTATTTATCACACATGCCCTTGTAACAAATAAAGTCAAAACAAAATAAGAATCCATATTAGTAATGTCTGAGAACATATGTACATAACAGTCCAACCTCTTGGACAAGAAGTGATAAACATGCTTCATCATTAGTCTTCCAGAGTTGTGAACAGTCATTTGCATTGTTCTTAAGTCTTTCAATTGTTTTTCTTGACAAGTATAAATTGTTCTCCTGGTTCTTCTCATTTCCTTATGCATTAGTTCATCTCAGTCTTCCTAAGTTTCCCTGAATCAATTCCCTATGGTGCAATAATATTCTGTTATATTCATGAACCATAATTTTTCAGTCATTCCCCAACTGACAGTCATCTGCATTGTTTGCAGCTCTTTTCTACAAAAAAAAGAATAAGAATTTTTGTACATATGAATCTTTTCCCTCTGTCTTTAATCTCATGTCTATTAGTGGGTCACGTGGTATGTCCAATCTAGCGATTTCTGGGTTGGAGTTTGTGATAGTAATGGAATATAAAGATTCCCCTGTATTGGCTTGGTTTTCAAATTGATTGTGTTAAAACCCAGAGCTTGTTAATCCCACCTGTGGGATGGAGTTGTTGACTTGAAAAGAGAGACACAAACTGGGAGGAGCTGGTGACGTAGATTTGGAGAGACAAAAGAGAGGCAGAAGAACTTTTTGGAAGCAGCACCCTCGTGGAGGCAGAGAGAGACTGAGAGGATTGCTGAGGGCCACTTTGAATCACCCTGGACTTTTGAGACCTGCCCCCAGAGCTGCCAAGGACTGAGGAGACATGGCTGTTTTGCTGGTACGTTGTCTGTCTGTTTTGATGTTGTTTTGCCAGATTTGTCCACTGGTGAAAGACAGTCCTGTTGTTGAAGAAGTTCTGGAACCTGGCTGTTGGTTAAGAGCTCCTGAGACTGTCCTGCAGACATAGAGTGAATACTGTCCACTGGTGAAGGACAGTGCTGTTGTTGCAGGGGTCTGGGAACCTTTCTGTTGGTTCAGAAGCCCTGAAGAAGGATTTTCTTGTTTTATGTTTACAGAAATCCTGGGAGAGGGTTTTGCTAATGTTTTCAGGGGTCCTAGGACTGTTCTGCAGACAGAGGATGAATTAATGAAGAGACTGGCAACGTATTTTGTGGCCTTGCTAAGCTTTGTCTCCCCAGGAACAAAGATTGCTGAGAACTTGCCTCTTGTCAAGATGAAGAAAAGACCTCCATTTGGGTATTAAGTGCTGTGCTTAAACTTGTAACTCTGGAGTAGATTCAATTGTGATGGGGGGGGGGGACTTTTGACCTTTTTGTGTTCTATGGTTGAACAAATAAATGTACTTTACTTATGCTTGGAAACTAATCTCAATTTGAGAAGAGGGGTTTTGTGATGGACTAAATGAAGGTACAGCCTAGGGGTGGAGTAGTATTTTGAACAGGGACTTTGCAATTGATTGAATGAATGGAAGGTCCTGGGGTGGGGTAGTACTTGGAGATTATTTAATCACCCTTAGTAAATGCTATATTTTGAATGATGTCATATTTTGATCTCCTCTATTCTTAATTTGTCACTGAATAAAATGGAGAGCACCTATGCTGGTATTCTGAACCTTGGGAAGTTGCCTTTGCTTAGCATTACATTACAGAGTTCCAAATCGTTTTTCAGAATTGTTAAAGCAATTCAGTTCTACCAGCAGTGCATTAGTGTGCATGTTCTCCTACTTTTTTTTCTTTAAGTAGGCTCACATCACAAATTTTTTCATGAGGTTTAGGGGTTGGGGAACAAGGAAATTCAATTTAGCTGTTCTGGTGAACCCCTTAGCAGTGATACAGCCCAAATAGCTGCTATTTCTCAGTTTTTCCCTTGGGGATTTCAGGAATTAATACATGTCATTTATTCATAATGGAGTTACAAGACACATAGACACATACTCTATGAAATAAGGACTTCAAATCCCATCATTTTCCACTGTGAGTAATGGATGAGAAATGTATAATGTCATCATAAAACTAGTTTGCCATCTGTTAAAAGCCCCTTGCATGAATACAGCAGCTGATCAACATTGAAATATTAAAGCAACATGGTCCAAAGCAGATTTGTTTCTCCAGGGAGTTTCAGTTCATGCATGGTAGGAAGGTAATAAAGTCCGATTATTCTGAGCACAACTGAACAAGTCACGTGAAAATTATCTCAACTGTGGCAGTTCCAAAGCCAAGTTTTTTTTTTAAACATACATTACTCAATGTAGATAAAACTAAATAAACTAATCAATCTCTAAGGAATTGAACATTAATCAAAAAGCTCTGGTGAAACGTTACCCATTTATCATTATTCCAAGTATAATATTTTAAAGTTGACATGCTGACAAGGTGGTCCAAATCTATGAAATTATCACATCTGAAAGGAAGAACAACTAACCTTTATGTACTATGGCCCATTTGTACATTGATGACTTGTAATGTTATCATTTTCCCCTTTTTAAAAAGTTGTTTTTTGGAATAACTGCTATTGATACTTTTGATGTTTCCTTGCATATGACTAAAATTTCAGGAAAACATAGCTTATAATCATGATTGAGAGGAAGCATATGTCCATACCCATAAGGCTTCTTATAGTGACTTCTAATGACAACTTTAATTATGAGACAAATTACTGTTCAGGACTGGACCTGCCTCAGGCCATTCACTTGGTAGTTCAGGTTTACTGTTGGAACAAAGTGAGAAATGTTTAGGTCATTCAACAGTTAACAAAAGGAAATCTAATTAACCACCACAGGAGAAGGATATTCAACAAGGATAGGCTTTGTGGTCACCCCAAATTGATTCAAACAGGAAAACTTTCTTGTCTGAGTTACTCATCATTTTGCACCAGTTGAGCATCAGAGAGAGCTCCAGGAACTCCTCATGAGCATTTTGTACTTTGGCAACTAGAAAATGATGTCATTAGTCTGGGTCTTTAGTCCCTTTAGGCCAAGCAAGTCTTGGAGATGACTGGCTTAATTTGCACAGATGAGGTGTTGTGGAAGCATGGGGAAAGTATTCACTGAAATTGAACAGGAAAAAGAAAAGGAAAAGAAAAAAAGAAATTGAATAGGACCGAAATTGATTTCAGAATTACTAGGTTCTCCTTTACCCCTTCCCTCAATGTTTCTCCCTATCTATTGGTCAATGTCTTAAATTTCCTAGTTAAAGTGGTAGAGATGCCTACATCTTGCAAGAGGCCCTCACAATTACTGTCCCCTCCTATGTAGCATGGGGGTGTCATTCTGCAGCTCAAATAGTCATTTCTAGCATTTTATCCCTCTATTATTCTCCAAGGGAAACTTTAATTCATTCCAGGAGAAGGAGCAGAAGATTGGGGCCAGAAGTCACTTTGTTCTCCTCAGAGAGAGGGATTACTGATTATAATTATATGTATCTGTTCCCTTAAATATTGTTAGTCTAGAGGATGTGATCAGATTCAATCTAATTTCTGATTGCTGTTTACTATCAGTTCCACAATGAACACACATAGCATTTAGTCAAGAAAACCCATTTATCCAAATTGGTAGAAAGAAAGAAATCAAAGGGGGGGGGGTGGCTAGGTTGTTTAGTGAATAGGGCACCAGCCCTGTAGTCAGGAGGACCTTAGTTCAAATTTGGACTCAGACACTTAACACAAAACTAGCCATGTGACCTTGGGCAAGTCAATTGCCAATTGCCCTCCCCCCCAAAGAAGAAGAAATCAAAGAAAGTACATGTAGGTGAATATAAACTCAATAACAGTGTGAAGGCTCTCTCCCACTGAGAGTGAGGTAACTCAGCTCAACCAAGAAGGAGTCCTATATCCTACCCCAGGGGAAACACCATGCAGTCTCTAGAGTAGCAAACTGGGGAGCTGTATCAGCAATGCCATATTCACAATGCCTATGGAAATTACAGATATGCTGATATAATTATCCATCACAAAATACATCATGCTTGCCATCTGGGGGAATAAGCTAGAAAATTTATTAAGATACCAAAAGACTGAGTCCCCAAACCAGAAAGTGAAAGCCATCAGAGTAGTTATGACATTGGCACAGGTAGATAAAGTAGAAAGCACCCACATTCTGAAGCCTTTAAAACAGAACAGGCTACCTCAGGCAAAGGTCCTCCTCTCCCCACTCACAGCAACCACCCAGCGTCCCGGAAGCACGCTCCCAGAAGCTCCGGCCCCTGGCAGTCTTCAGCAGGAGTCCTTAGCAGAAATTCTGGCTTACCCAAAAAAGGCTTCGCGCTTGCCTCCGCTGCTGCCTCTGCTGCTGCTGCCGCCGTCACCGCCACCGCAGGAACTCCAACGTGGCTTCCGCTTCCTCTTGCTCTGCACCTTCCCGCTACGTCAGCAAGTCCAATGGGGCATGGAAGATCTTTAAATCCCATAACCCCTACAGGAGCATAGCATAATGGAGACTACGAGATACTTTCATATCTTTCCAGTCTTTTCTTTCAGCAACCTGAGATGGAGTTGGCCTTATCCATCTTTTGTCTTGAAACTAGAGTAAGATCCAGAGCTAGTGCAGGGTTTAAGATGTCTCCAGCCTTGAAGGGAACTCAAAGGATGATGAAAATGTCTGGAACTCTCCTGTTTTCACTAACCTGACCTTGCCCCTCACACAGGAAAGAGCATTCATCTCTCCCAATGAGTAGAGAGTCCCATACCAATAGATTTTGGGACTGAGGATACACAGATTTATTCCTTTTTTCTATTAAAATTCAAGTAGCATTATTGCAAGGCAATTAGCAAAGAAGCTCATTTGGGAACAAATGCCACAGGGGTGGAAAAGGATCCAGAAAGATGAAGCTAGGGAGCACTAAAATAAATTTTGCTGCAGAATATTTCCTAATTCTGGCCATGTTATCATCAATTTTGGGCCCAAATCTATGGAATATTCTTCCTGTAATGTTTTCTGATGCCCTAGCACAGCACAAAGGTCACTTGGGGTCTCAAAATTCATCTAGCAAGATGTAAACTCTCTATAATTTTGGAAAGACTTTGACCATGGATTTCATGATGGACCCTTTGTCTGTAATCCAAGAAAGGTATCCTAGCTATGTTTTGGCAAACCCATCACTTTAAGAAGGGTGACCAGGAGGCTGTTGAGTAGCATTGCTGCTACAATCCAATTAAAAGATGACCTGTGACTGGGGCCACCTGTGTGCAGGGTTTTGACTACAGCTCCCAGGGTATCTATACCTGCTGCTTTGTCTCTTGTCTGTCACCACAGAACTGTGAAATAGGTAAACATGGTAAAATGGCATGGTGCATGTCTTATAATTCACACATGAATTGGATTTAAGCGAGGCAGAGTTGTACAAGGTTGTCAGCCTCACTCTCTCTTCCTGAGTCATCATAGTCCAGTGGCAAGACAAAGTCGGGATGACTGGTGATGGTCCAGGATGCAGTGGATGACCTCAGTATCTTCAATATCTAACCAAGTCAAGCACTCCACAGCACCTGCTTCAGCTGCCTTCATGGCCATTGGAACAGATTGTTGTCATGGAGTCATTCCACCAGAGGAGGTCCTCACATGCTTGGGGTAGACATCCCCCTAACTTGCTGAAGGTTTTGAGACCCCTCAACTACTCTCAACCTGGATTACCCTATATGCCAAAAAGGTTTTACCAGGGTGTGGCCACAAGGCATGCTACAGCTTCCTGCAGCCCCAGGTGAGTGTTGGGTGAATCAGGTGGACACCAAAGGTTGATGAACAGCTCTCACACCAGAGGCGCCAGTCTTTACCTATAAGCTATAAGACAGATTGAGTCCTAGACCTGGAGTCAGGACAGAGGAGTGTAGCATGTGTACAAATAAGTAAATGCACAGTAATTTGAGGAGGGAAAACACATTAACAAATGAAGGAAGGAACCCTATAGAATGTATAAACTAAGCTGAGCTGTAAAGGAAGGTAAGGATTCTGAAAGATAGATATGAGGAAGGAGAGTATTCCATGGTGGGGTACAGCTTGTACAAATACCTGGAGAGAGAAGATCCAATGTCAAGTTCAGGCAACAGCCTAGTTTTGCTGGAAGGTAGAGTACGTGAAAGGAAATAGTAAGAAATAGGAGACTGAAAGAGTAAAATGGAGAAAGAAAAAGAAAGAGAAAGAACGGAAGGAAGGAAGGAAGGAAGGAAGGAAGGAAGGAAGGAAGGAAGGA
>NW_027187269.1:1085710-1116724 GCF_028583685.1 Petaurus breviceps papuanus
AAGGAAGGAAGGAAGGAAGGAAGGAAGGAAGGAAGGAAGGAAGGAAGAGGAAGAGGAAAAAACCAAATGGGGTCACAAAGAGTTGGGCAGCACTGAAAATTACTAACAGCAACAACTTGTTCCAGGCACTGTGCTAAGTGTATGTAGTGAGTCACCACAGACTCACTCTGGCTCTTTAAGAGCTAATATTAAAGGACACTGTAGATATCAGAGCTGTGCCTCACCCTGACACATGCCTCTGCACAGGCTAGATCACAATCAGTTCCCTCTCCCCCCTCTCTCATGCAGGACCCAAGGGACCAATGGAACCTCCATCTGGCTAATGATAAGTGAGCCTCCCCAGCTAAGAACTATATAACCTGACCCTCTAGGAAGCCTACATTCCAGCACTCCTCCAGATCCAGAGTCCATGCTGCCCAAGTACTCCCAAGTCTCCTCCTTGCATGGCCATGTAAATGTACCATTTTAATTGCTATAATTGTGTTCTTGCCCCATCCTTCCCTGAAATAAGTCCTATGCTGTGTGTGTAAGGCCAATGTGGTGCCTCTGCTCTAAGACATTCCTTCACATCCATGAACCCAGAGGATGCTATTGCCACTCTGGAGTAAGCACTGGGAATGGGGTAGGGCTACCGCAGACATAAGCTGGAGCCAGGTCTGTGACTAGGCTCCCTCAGCCATACCTGGCCATCTGGTCTTTGGTAGAACACAAGGGCCAAGGGGTCAAAGCCAAACCATGTGACCCCCAGACGGGGCTTCCTTAAGGAACCAAAGCAGACAGTGAAGTTGTGATGACACTAGCAGGGAACCAGGAAAAGATCTCTTTGAGGAGGTGGTACTTAAGTTGAGTCTTAAAAGAAGGCAGATATTCTAAGAGTTGGGAGTTGGAAGAGAGAGGATTCTCTCCATTGTACAGTGATGGGTTCAGGAATTAGAGTATCCTGTATGAGGAAGAGCAAATAGGTTTGTATGGATCTTAGAATGTGTGTGGAGGAAAGAAGAATATTAGA
Organism: Petaurus breviceps papuanus; assembly: GCF_028583685.1. Lineage (NCBI taxonomy): Eukaryota > Metazoa > Chordata > Mammalia > Diprotodontia > Petauridae > Petaurus > Petaurus breviceps. The sequence goes on from NW_027187269.1 coordinate 1,086,720, forward strand.
CAGGTAGCAAGGGACTAAATTGTAAAGAGCTTTAAGTATTAAACAAAAGATTTTATATTTGCTTCTGGAGGCAACTGAGAGTCCCTAGAGTTTATTGCCTGGGGAGAGAGGAGTGTTATATGGTCAGGCCAACACTTTAGAAATTACTTTGGCTGCTGAGTAGGGGACAGATGGGAAGCAGAGGCTAATTAGAAGACTACTGCAGCAGTCCAGGAAAAAGATGATAAGGATCTGGACTGGAGTAGTAGCTGTGGGAGTGGAAAGAAGGGACATAAAAGATGTTGGGAAGGCAGAAGCAGTAACGTTTGATGAGAGGTTGGAAAAGGTGAGAGGCGAGGATGGCACTGAAGGTGGGAACTTGGGTGACTTAGAAGGAAGATTGTGTCCTTAGACACAATAGGGAAATTCAAAAGATGGAATGGTTTTTGGGGAAAAGATAATGAGTTCCATTTTAGATACAGTGAGCTTGAAATGCCCATGGGGAATCTATTTTTAAATGTTGAATAGACAGTGATATGGGAAGGGGAGGAGATACACAGAATGATGGTTGGTAAGCATGGCAAGGAGGAGGGAAATTTGGATATGTTTGTAGATAGCAATTTCTTCAGTCCCAATGGCCTTCCCAATCTGGCAATGCCTCTACTGTTCCTTCCTCTGACTGTGAGTTTGTCCCCATAACCTCCATTTTAAAGAAGCACCCACACTAACTATGCTTAAATTCTTTTGTGAATTTTATTTATTTTATTCTGAATTTAAGAAATAAAACAAGCATTTCCATAACACAGTAGAATGGAAAAAAGTGATTGGACATGAAATTGCAAATCTATTACATACAACTTGCTATTTCTTTTGAATATATAATAAAGTTATCATGTAACTTTTTTTTCCTTTTTTCTTCCCTTCCCCGCACTATCGTAGAGATCACTATCACAGAGATCACTACCATCAGACACAAATGTGTGTATGTATATATGTATATATGTATATATATATATATGTATATATATATATATATGTAAACTCATTCTATTTATCTACTTCTATTCTAAACTACTTCTATTTATCGGTTCTTTCTCTGGATATAGATATCATTTTCCTCATAGGTCCTTTGTAGTTAATTTAGGTATTTATAATAGTCAAAATGATTCAGTTCCTCAAAGCTGTTCTTAAAACAATATTGCTGTTCCTGTATGCAAGGTTCTCTTGCTTTTGCTCATTTCTTCATTATTTCATGCAAGTGTCTCCATGTTGTTCTAAGATCACTGAGTTCATCATTTCTTACAGTACAGTAGGATTCCACCACAAGCATATACCACAGCTTGTTTAGTCATTCCTCAATTGATGGGAATCCCCACAATTTCCTGTTCTTTGCCACCACAAAGAGAGTTGCTATAAATATTTTAGAACATATAGGTTCCTTTCCTTTTTCCCTAATGATATTTGGAAACAGACTCAGTAGTGGTATTGCTGGGTCAAAGGCAGTTTAACAGTTCTTTGGACATCATTCCAGATTGCTTTCCAAAATGGCTGGATTAGTTCACAGTTCCACCAACAGAGAATTAGTGATTAAATTCCAAAGCCAGTTTAGCCCATGACTCCCCAGACTATTTCTTGACCTTTTTTCCTGAGTGGGTACCCCGCCCTTTTCAGTTATCTTTTGGAGGATAATAGTCTTCCTCCATTAGAATATAAAGTCTTTGAGGGCAGAAACTTTTTTAAACTTTATTTATTTATTGTGTTTGTATTGTAACTTGTATTTATTTAGCTTGTATCCAGCACTGAGGTCAGTGCCTGGCAGAAAATAAGATCTTAATTGATATTTTATCTATCTCATCTATTTATCTTAGAGTGAGCCAGTTGAAAGAGCCAAATGAAGATTAGACAGAGAGTAGGGGTATTTATGAGAGTAATATGCTGGAGATGGCAGAAAGTTCAAGCGTACATGTAGACGGGTTGGCCTTGGCAAGCAGAAGGGTTATATCATCACTGGAGACTGGAGTGAAAGTTTGAAGTGAAGTTACTGAACATTATGTAAGATGGATGAAGAAGAGTAGAGGAGAGGTATCTCTCACATATGGCCTCATTTTCTCAGTGAAGAATGAAGCAAGGTCTTTAGCAAAGAGATTCAGGGTGGGAAGTGACATGAGAGGCCTGAAGAGAAAGGAAAAGGTTTGGAAGTGCTTCTGTGGTGGATAGTGTGGTAAAGGATAGAATAGGCTGGGACACGATAGGACAGGACAGGACAGGACAAGACAGGACAGGATAGGACAGGACAGGACAAGACACGATAGAATAGGTGTTCAAACTGAGTCTTGAAGGAAGCCAACAAAATGATGAGCATTACAGGCACAAGGAATAGCCAGAGCAAAGCTACAGAAACAGAAAATCAAATGACATGTCCAAGAAACAGCAATTAGACCAGTGGGGATGAATTGTAGAATATGTAGAGAGAAGTATAAGAAGCCTGGAGAGGCAAGAAGGGCTAGGTTAAGAAGAAATGTAACTGCCTAACATAGCCGTCCTCATGCAAGGGACTTCAACGTACATATTGGTTCTCCTTCAAATGCCTTAACCTCCCAGCTCAATTTCTACTCAGTTCTCATTACCTCCATCCCCAGTCACAGAGATGGTCATGCCCTTGATCTAATCATCACCCACAAATGTTCCACTTCCATGTTGATGAACTGTGAAATTCCTTTATCTGATTTTTGTCTTTAATCATTGCAGCTTTCCCTATGTCTTATGGCTCCTAACACTTCTTCATCTTCACCATGACTTCCATTCCCTCCACTGCTCAGTATTTTCCCAAGCCATTACCCTAGAACTGGCAACACTCTTTTCCCTACTTTAACCCCTCACTGAATCAGTTCAACTATATACTATCCTCTACACTCAAATCCCTTGCCCCTTTGACCTATCACTGATCACTCTTTGCCAAATTCAACCCTTGAATTATTCCCACCATCTGGCTCAGCACATACTGCTGAAAGGAATTAGAGAAAATCACAAAACCATGCAGACTGAGCCCACTACAAATATGTCACACAATCTCAACTGGGCCAGCAATGCAGGAAAGCAATCATTTTATAACTCCCTAGTCAATTTGCTATTCTACTCACTACAGTGGTTATTTCAAATATTCTTGTTTTTCCTCAAACCTCCTACAGCAACCCTTCTTCCTGCCTTCTCAGTCAAAGAACTTGTCTCATAGTACAATGGAAAAAAATGAGGTCATTCATTTAGGGCCCCCTCTTCTCTCCTCCTCCTCATCTCACATCCTTCAGTAGTCTTCCTCCATTATCTCTTCCTTCATGCCTGGCTCATATGAAAAGGCCATTCCTGGTCGTCCTCCTTACCAAGACAAACACCTCAAGACTCAACACTCACTCTTCTGGAAGGAATTAGAGGAAGGATATATTGAGGGAAGGATAAAACCTAAGCAAAACAAATACTAATTAAGGATGTACAAAAATATTTACAGCTCATTTTGAGGTGGCAAAGCAAAACTTGAGGGAATACTCATAAAATAATATGAGGGAATATTCATAAAATATGGAATGGATGTGAAAGCTAGGGTATATAAATGTGATAGAATACTACTGTGCTTAAAAAATTTGAGTTAAGAGGATGATTTCAAAGAAACTTGGTCTTCCCTGGTCATATAAGTCTTCTTTATATGAACTGATGCAAAGTGAAGTAAATCAAACCAAAGGAACAATTCATACAGTGACAACAATATGGTAAAGACAAACCACTTTGAAAGAATTAGGAACTCTGATTGATGAACAATTCTGGAAGACTAATGACAGAATATACTATGCCCCTCCAGATAGAGGTGAAGAACTTAGAGTATAGAATGAGATATATTTTTTTAATATGGACATTGCAGAAAATTTTTTTGTTTGACTATACAAAAAAAAGGGTAAAGGGGGTTTTGTTTTTCTGGGAATTGGGGGTGAGAGGGAGAGAAAGGGGAGTTTTTCTGGATGAAAAAATTACATATAATTTTTTTTTTAAACTCTTGACCAAATTGACAGATGTCTGGGCATTGGTGTGAAGGATTTTAGCCTCATCATTCAGTCAGAAAAACAAAGATACTCCTGTTTCACAAAGGAGCCAAAGGAAATTAGGCAGTCATAATGAAATGGGTATACAGACTCTATACAGATGCAACCAAGGGGTAAGAGGGAGATAATTGTTGGAGAAGGATCAACATGCTTCTTCAAATGAGACCTTTAACTTCCCATTTACAAATTGAACCTCCTGGAGTAAAAGCATCTTCCTTATAGTATTCTTAATTATATCACGGGTGCTTCAAAACTCAGTCATTGTTAACCAGAATTCAAAAAGACCAACTACATTGTTGAAATATCCTTGAAAGGGTAGGGTTATTCATCTGTCAATATGTTCATTTGATTCTAACAGAGATTTGCATTTGCCTACTTGGAAATCCTCAGCCCTTTTTAATGTACTTTCAGTGTCTATCGAATAACTGAATACAGAGTGGAAGAATTGAGACAAGCCAGGGCACACAATTTGGCTTTGAATCTGTGCCAGTCACATCCTCCTTATTTAAAGGGGTTGGTAGTACTGTATTGTCCATGCCTACTGTGGACATTGTCAAGCAGATTACTATTCTAGAGATAGATGCTTTATGGTTCAGGCAGATATCTCCCAACATCCTCCTCTGGGCAGGTTAGTTCTGACTTTTGGCCTTGTAAAGGGGGCTGACTGACTGACAGACTCCCCTTTTATGTCCTTTGAACTTGTAGAAGAAAGTAGAGGATAAGTCACATGAGCCAGGGAGCAAAGGAGGTAGAGGTAAAAAAAAAAAAAGAGAGAGAGAGAGATGTAGCTGCTAGAGAGGAGCGTATGGCAGGATAATAAAGTAAGGCTTCTGGAGCTGATGTGGTGTGGGTAAGTTATGCACAAGCCACATTGTGGAAGATTCTGCAGGACTGGAATCTGTTCTGGCTGCAGGCCTGGGCCAGTCCTCTCTATCCTTCTCCTTACTTTCATATCCTTATCTCTCTGCTGAAAGGGAAAGTGCCCATTTTCTTTTGGAGGGCAATTGGGGTTAAGTGACTTGCCCGAGGTCACATGGCTAGTTTTTGTGTTAAGTATCTGAGGCCACATTTGAACTCAGGTACTCCTGACTCCAGGGCTGGTGCTCTGTTCACTGCACCACCTAGCTGCCCCAGGAAAGTGCCCATTTTCAAATCAGCTATTCCCTCCCATGTGTTATACCTGTATTTTTTTTTAAAGCAATCGGGGTTAAGTAACTTGCTCAAGGTTACACGGCCAGTTATTTCTGGGTGTGGTGCTAAGTATCTGAGCCCAGATTTGATCCCCAGGTCATCCCGACACTGGAGCCGGTGCTCTTACTCGCTGAGCCACCTGGCTGCCCCTTATACCTGTATTTTTAAAGTCTGTTTACCTTTCTGTATACAAAAATTTGTTTTCTTTGTCCAGCATAGACGTCACTCTGGGTTCTACCCATCTTATCAAGTCAGATACCTGAGTTACCTTAGAGAGAGGGGATAACAGGTTAGAATTATATCTATTTTCTCTCTTAAATATTATTTGTCTAGAATATGTGATTTTCAGGTTCAATCTAACTTCTAATCTCTGGAAATTCTGATCACTTTTTGGGGGGGAAGCAGGACCCCAAGTTTTATATCCAAGACTTGACTTTTCTTCCACCAAGTACCAATTCTATAAGCTTCACACTTAGCCAAGAAACCCATTCATTTAAATTGGTAGCAAAATATTCAGAGAAAGTATTCACATAAGAATATATACCATACAATAACAGTGTAAAGGAGATCTCCTTGGGAGTAAGGTGACTCAGGTCAATCCAGAGAGTGTACTACATCTCATTCCAGGAGAAGGTCCCTGAAACCTCTAGTGTAGCAATCTGGGATGAGGTATTGATGAAGAATGACAGTTCTTCTTATATCAGCTTCTTTCTAGAAGTTTTAAGATGGGATTGGAGCCTTCCATCTTCTCTCTAAGCCTGGAAGCCAGAAGTACTCAAAGTACCTGCAATGCTCAAGGTCCCAAAAGATTTGGAGAAAACTTGAAGAGATCCTAAACACAAATCCCAAGCAAATCTCTCATTGCTCTAACTTGACAACTTTGCCCCACCCCTCACACCAAGCAGTTCATTGATCTCCACCAAATAATGAGAAAGTCCCATACCAATGAGCTTTGGGACTGGGAGTTACATTCCTCCCCTGGACCAAAAGTCTTTGAGGTCGCTTGAAAAAATACTTGGGATACATAAAAAAACCTATACCTATACATACAAGCATCAACCCTTTTAAACAGCACAGGTGATTTTCCCGGTGTCCCAAGTAACTTTGATATAAATGTAACTGAAACACAGTACCAAAAGTAGACTTGATAATGTACAGACTCTAATCAGTTAGGAGGATACTACAGTGAAAACATGCCTAAATACAGACAGGACATGACAATGCACAGTTCAAAAGTACATGCATAAATGACTAATTTTGACCAACTTGGCTCTTCTCAGCAATGCAAGGTTCTAAGACAACTCCAAAAGGCTCATGATGGAAAATGCTATCCACATTCAGAGAAAGGATTACAGAGACTGAATGCAGAGCAAAGCATACTATTTGCTCTCTCTTTTGTTTTGTTTTGTTTCATCTTTCTTGTGGTTCATACCATTGGTTATGATTCTTCTTTGCAACATGATTAATGTGAAAATATGTTTAATGTGAATGTAGAGCCTATATCAGATTGCATGATGTCTTGGGGAAGGGGGAAGGGAGAGAAGGGGAGAAAATTTGGAAGTCCAAAGCTTGTGGAACTGAATGTTGTAAACTAAAAATAAATAAATTTAATTTTAAAAAAAGTATATGCATATCCACAGCAACCAATCAAAAGCAATAAGCATGGCTAACTAAGGAAAATTAACTAACTACAACAGTAATGCTATCAATAGACCTATATATAAAATACAACTAAAGAAGAAGCAATAGCATTATATGCAAAACAACTAACAGACATAACAAAAACATAGTCACAAGAACATGACAAAAATTTTAAAGATCATGTTCCAACATGTAGAGCAGTAAACATGCTACATGCATAGTGCTTTTCACAAGGACAGTCTCTAGTATCATTGCCTAGATTCATATGTAAATATATTTTCTTGCTCACCTGTAATATCATAACTTAGCCTAGAGACTGGTCTAATAGGTCTAGTTCTCTTGGAACTGATCTCTCTGCTCCTATAAGAGAGCTAGTAGTTGGTATGGATTTACCAGCAGGATGATTACAGACTTGTGTCTATACCCAGGCTGGCAGTCATTTTAGGTTTGCAATCAGTATGCTCAAGCTCTGTGGGTTGAATCTGTAGCATTTTGGGGAAGGATAGGAGTTGTCTCTGTGTTCAGTTCTCCTACCAGTAAAAATGCACAGCTTCTTTCCCTGGATATATCACTTTCAATGCCCATATCTGGGTCAGAAAGTCTTTGTACAACTGGTGGGCAGTCTTTTTTCCTCAGTGATTTCCTAAATGAGTCTTCTTTACCTGCTCATTAGAAAGATCAACTAATGATGAATAGTCTAAGTAGAGCCCCCTCCTGTTTTGTAAATAGGCAAGTTGCCTTGTGTCTCAATAACTGTGTATGGATTAATTTTCTATTGATCAGGTAACTTGTGAGGCCCTTAAATGATTAAAACAGTCTTTTCCTTGCTTTCTCAGACAAAGGATTCTAGTAATATCCACTATGCAAGTTCAAAACTGAAAACCATGGTTGCCTAGGAGAAGATCCAAGGCATCTCAAACCCGTGGCATAGTTTACCTATTCATCTCTCACCTGATTGTCTCAGGCTGTCCTGAGACAGGCTGTCCTTCTTTGCTCCTGTGGTCCACACTCAAGAAGGCCTGGAGTCTGCTGAGACTGAGCTCTGTGTTGATCCTTGTTGTTCAGGAGTACTGGTCTTGCCTCAGCCATTGATGATGATGGTTTCTGTTTCTGCATAAATTTGATTACATCAGATGCTTGGGAGTCATGTTCTAAACCATGGAAAAATCTCTGCAGTATAATTTTTTCTTTATTCTCAAGATGCACAGAACCTATCTGGGGACAGGGACATAATAGGGACTTCCAGTTCCTCTCATATCAGTTTCTTTATTAAAAGGAAAATTCTACATTCAGACCTTTACCCTGATAAGAGAGACAAAACTCAGTATGTGAACATTAAAAGGAGTGTATTAAAAGACACCAAGACTGAAAAAATGCTGGGGATATGGCCTCGAGGGAACCAACAACAGATTCAAATGAGGATGGTTTTTAAAGACACCTCTTCATAGGGTCTGTTTTCAAGGTTTTCAAGGACTGTGTGTCCTTCCCCACTGCAGCATCATAGGGAAACCTGGGGGGTGGGGGGGCAGGGTGCAATGGATAGAGTGTCAGGCCTAAAGTCAGGAAAACTTATCTTCCTGAGTTTAAATTCAGCCTTAGACTCTTACTAGCTGTGTGACCCTGGGCAAGTCAGTTAACCCTATGTAGTTCAGTTCCTCATCTGTGAAATCAGCTGGGGAAGGTAATGGCAAACCACTCCAGGATCCTGGTCAAAATACTTCAAATGAGGTCTAAGGACTGAACCACAATAACAAAGGAAAATGAGATTTAGAGATAAGGGGGATGGGATCTATCCCTGCTGAAGAGCAGTTAATATAAAGGACAGAGAAATGGGAACAAAGTACATGCAGACTGACTGAGGCCTTTCCCAACAGGTTGGTTAAGGCTATGTAATGACTAGCTGGTACATACCAGAAAACAAGCCAGAATGAAAACATTGGGGCCCCTTTGGGCACAAATTTCAATATCTTCCAAGAAGTCTTTTCCTACAGCAAACTAAAGTGAGGTTGACATTTTCCATCTTCACTCTCAAAGCTGGAAGCCAGAAGTGCCCAGAGCAACTGCAGTGTCTGAGGCCTATAAAGAGACTTGAAGAAACCTGAATAGATTCTCAAATATAAAGAGTGAACCTTTCTTCTCTGCCTCTCTCTACAACTCCATTCCATACTTCACACAGGCTCAGGACATTGTTCTTTACCAGTAAAGAGAGAGTCTAACATCAGGCTACAATATGATATGTGGGTCTTCTAGGGACCTCATCTGCTGCTCATGGTCTTGGTCGGTCTATAAACCTAAACATCTTAACTTAGATGTACATTATACTCCAGATAAAACTTTAACTCACTTTCCTGTGATAAATCTTTTCGTAGATCAATAGGACAATTTCTGGCTGTTCTAGACTTCTGAGTTCTGCCATTATTTACAGGATTCATTCTACTATAGCAGTGAAATACTGGCATTTTCCTGTAAAAAGAAGAAAAAAAGAATTTTTCAACTTTGACTGCAACTTTTTACCTGTCACCTAAAGCCTACCAGTACCACCATAGCCAAAACAATTTGCTCTCCATTCTACATTCTAGACTAGGACCACAATCTACTTCATTCTAGTGCCCATTTCTCTGTTCTGCAGAAAAAAGTTCTATTTGTAGTATGTGGAAAATTATTTCCTGGTAAGAAAAATAATTCAAACTTGCTCACCAAGCCCAATTTTAGAAGTGTTAAGCAAATATTTTTGCCATGAGAATGTTCAGAAAGAGAATTTCCTGCAACTCCAGTTACAAGTTAGTATATACAGACAAATATATATTTTTTATGTATTACATTGAAATAAGCAATCTTATTTTCTGAATATTGGTAATCTCAGGACCTTTAAAGTGCTCATAGTTCTTTCTATATCTTGTTCCCTACCCTATTTTTTTTCCCTCTAAATGAATTTCAAAAGATAATGGTTGGCTGTTCAGTTTTTTCCAGGAAACTATTTGAACTCACAGTGGCTTGAGAAAAAGCTGATTTTACAAAGCAATCTACATTTTCAGACTGTTCATGACTAGATCCAAGTTTTTAAATCTTCAATATTCATATTCTATTTTTTAAAATATTTTTTTCTTCCTGAAATCTGGCCTTTTCCAAGCAAATAAAGCTTCTAGCAAACTGCACAGTACAACATGATAACTGAAAAGAGCAGTAATATCCTCAGTGCTTAGCACAGTTCCTGGAACATAAAGAGGCACTTAAATGTTTGTTGATTGATAAACACTTTGGTTTCTTTCCTCTTTTTACAATGACTTTATTAGAGTCTTGCTGGAAGGGAGGAAAAAAAAGAAATTCTACAATTCCCAGGAGGACTAAATGGAATACAATGTTGCATGAGGTATATTACCTTTCTTCTCTAAATGTTGATATTAGGTAAAATTATTAACTTAATCTTCCCCACTGTTTCCTCTCTTATAGCCTTCAGGGTATAAGTCCCCTGTCTGATCTGTCCTTAGGAAGTACTGATTATGGGTCAGACCATTGTGGGGGAGCCCAACTCTGACCTAAGGTGAAGGCACCACGTGACCTTGGGTGAGTCATTTTATCCCTCTGGGATCCTGTTTGTTTGCCTAAAAAATAAGAGGATTGGAAGAATAATCACTAATTTCTCTTTGAGCTATAACCTATGATTCTGTGATTCTACTGAATGGCAGAATACCTTCCTTTACAGACTAAAACAGAATTCTAGAATTTGACCTGAAAGTACTTTTCAGTACTTTGGTGCTCCTCCTCCCCCTCTTCCTCTTCTTCCTCTTCCTCTTCTTCTACTTCCTCCTTCTTCTCTTCCTCCTCCTTTTTCTCCTCCTCATTCTCATTCTTATTCTTGTTTTCCTCCTCCTTATTCCTTTTCTTTGCTTCTTTCTCTTCTTCCTTCTCCTTCTCCTGCTGCTTCTTCCTCTCTTCCTCCTCCTTTTTCCTCCTCCTCCTTATTATTAACACATAATTAATATTACTTATTCTAATATTCCTACTCAAGATTTTTTTGTCCTAGATTTCTTTCCCACTCTTATTAGTCTTTTTTTCTTTCCTAGTTGGCTACAATAGTCAACCTGAGTCTGTTTTAGTTCCTACAAGAATCAAAAGGAAGACCCCTACATCTTTCTTCTAGAAACAAACTTTATACTTCCATTGCTTCCAATTCAGCTACTAAAACCTGAGCTATTATCCATATAATGCACACATTTTATTACCTCCTCACAGGGCAGTTATTACCTCAAGATTTGAGGGGAGTAAATTTGTGGGTGCACATTCATGACACAAACTCCCATTAGTGTTCTTCCTAAAAGCAATCAGCTGGTGGTGCAATTGGGTCTTAGCAAAGAAATTTTCTAAGATAGAATAGTAGCTACAAAACATCCTCTGATAATAAAAAACAAAACACAGCACCCATGGGAAGAGAGGAATCAGATTTAGAGTAGAGTTGTATTGAGGTACCACTATAGAATACATAGGTCACAAAGGCCATTGTTTATAACTCCTAATACTACAGGGCCCTGTGGATTTTTATTTCTTTGCAGAGTCCTCACATGGTTCCTGTTGCCCAAAGCTGCTTCCTCCCCTTCTATCTCCATGTCTATATGGAATATATTGTGACTCCTTCAATTGTGCCTCAAACTCAACTGAACTGACAAACTCTCCAACTACAGTGTTTTTCCTGCTCTGGTGAACACTGGGTCAATGGACAATTGGGAGGGGAGATAAAAGAAATACTCTTCATCCCCTGCAGGAATCCTTTCCACAAAGCCCTCCGAGCCTACAGTCCCTGAAACTCTCCAGAGCGACACTAGTTAAAGCCCTCAAGAGTATGATTAATTTGCTTACTGGACCAAATGTAGTGATCCTTTCTCATTCATTCAAAGGACTTGTTCATGCCTCATTAAAGTGTGGTTACAGTTGAACAATTAACTTAATGACTTGTCATGTTAAAACCTCATCATCTGTGACTAAATCCTGTGATTACATGAACTGAGTCCCCTATCATCCCTATCCCTTACAATCACATACACTTATTTCTTTATTCCAAAAACATCTACAATGTCAAAGGAACCAGGGTGGCGGGAGGAAGAAATATAAAGATGAATAAGACATAATACCTTACTTAAGAAGTTTATAGTCTAGGAGGAGAAATATGCATATTCATAATACAAAGGAGAATGTAGAGAATTTCACCAGAGATATACAAAGTGCTTGAAAGGAGCAGGGCTTCAAGAGTTGAAAGGAGAGATAACTTCTAGTTAAGTCATCAGGGAAGACTTCATGGAAAAGGTAGCATTTGAACTGGTCTTTCAGTAGAGCAAAATATTACAGATACTCAGTCTGTTGCCTAGAGATCCACCATTAGAGTTGTACTTGATGGTATACTATGGACCTTTTCCACCTCAAAATTTCTTCCTTTCCATTTCTTTAGGACTACAGTCTCTCTAGGTAATGGTTAGTTAATCAAATAAAGTAATCCCTATGAAGAACTGGTTAACTAAATAGTTATTTTGTCATGCAAACAACAAGATTACTTTATGCCTTCATACAAGGGTCTAAGTGACCTCTCAATATCTCTGCCAGCACAGCATAAACTATGGCAGATTTTGTAATGCTAAAAAGGCTCCAAGTACTATTCCAACCACAAAATGAATGTTATCTGAGAACCAATTTATCTAAGAATAGAGAGGTGCATTATTAGTAGGTTAACCACTAAGTAATGAATTCTTTGCTATAGCAATCTATGACACAAAGAAAAATAACAAATGAACTTTTGGGTCATGTGAGCAACAAGATAGAAGACTAGACATTTTATCTGATCTTTATGATCTCTCAAATCTTTCCAAAACAGAAATTCTGAACCATAGATAAAGCAATTTCAGCTGTTTCTATGATCTAGGATATCCAGAATCTAAAAGAAGGTTAAAAAAACAAACTGGGGGGGTGGAGTCATGATGGTGGAGTAGAAACAGGACTTCCTTGGGGCTCTGGCTCCCACCACCTCCAATTCATATAAAATGTGATTCTGAACAAACTTTGGAGCTAAGAGCCCACAAAATGACACAGAGAAGCTAACCTCCCACTGAAGACAGCCTGGCAGGCAGCAGCCAGTGCAGTGCTCTGGGAGCTAAGTCCAGCCCCATGTGAGCCTGAGGTTTTAGCTTCAGGGCAGCCCTGACCAGCCCCAGGCTGGAGGGACTTCATATCACCAGCAGCTGTGGCAGTTTCCAGAATTATCAACCCATAGATGCTAAGGACAAAGTGAGAGGTCAGTGCAGTATGGACTTTGGGATCTGGTAGTTTGGGAGTGCAGTCAGCCTTTATCCCTTGGAGGGAGAAGCTGCAAAGGTGCCACAGACATGCAGCTGCTGCTCCATGGCAGCTTCAGCTCCTGGCCTGCAGACTTAGGGGGACCAAGCTACCAGTCTAAGGAGTAATCATTCTTGCTTTAACCTGCTTGGATCTGGATTGCAGTCTACGGTGGAGATCCTGGGGTGTGTGACCCTGGCCCTTTTAAACTAAGGTTTTTTCAAGTTCTCACTTTGAATGAGGCAAGGCCCATTTAGTGAATAGGCCTCTTTAAGAAGTAGATCAAGGTGGCGCCATGAATAGAGCACTGGCCCTGGAGTCAAGAGGACCTGAATTCAAATCTGGCCTCAGACACTTGACATACTTACTAGCCATGTAACTAGTAAGTAGTCTTAGTAGTAAGGTGTGATATTGGGCAAGTCACTTAACCCCAATTGCCCTGTCCTCTCACCTCCAAAAAAAAAGCCAAAAAAAAAGAAGTGAATCAAGAGATGGCCCCTTTAATAACAACAACAACAACAACAAAATCAAACTGGGAGAGAAGAAGGAAGGAAGGAAAGAAAGAAAGGAGGAAGGGAGGAAGAAGCATTGCCACATGGGGAATCATATCCTTACATGTACATTATCTTCCCAAAATAATATTTTGATTGTTGAAACCTCACAACATATCTTGGGGTTTGGAGGTTAGGCTTTTTTCTTTTCCCTAGTTATTTATTCTTATTTGTTTCAAACTTGGACAATTAACTCTTTATTTTATGTAGTTTCATTTATGATTTCTTGAAATAGAGCTCTGAAAAACCAGGCTTTAATAAAGCCCATTGGGATTCAAATGGAACTACTTGACCATGTCTCAAACCCAAATTACTCTGCTCTCACTAATTAGTCAATAATAGGTACCAGTCCAAGCCTTACTTGGACATTGTTTGGGTTTTAATGTCTCAGAGTGAGTGTAAACAGCAATTGTTTCTATTCTGGCCAGAAACCCTGAGGGTCTTCCCCTCCTAGTTTGATTTTTTTCCCTAGGAGTAGGCAAATTGGGCCATTTTTTTGCCTTATTTCTTATCTCATTTCTTACCTAGACTTAAATCACTAAATGGGTGTTGCCTCACACAGACTGATACCTGGGAAAGACCTTAGCTTAAAAAAAACTCATGGTCTCCCACTGCATCTTGGGTCATCTCCAGTCATCCTGACCTATGTCTTGCCACTGGACTCATATAACTTTGGAGGAGAGTAAGGCTGATGACTTTGCACAGCCCTGCCTCATTTAAGTCCAATTCACTTGCAAGTCAAGAAATAACTTTCCTGATATCATTGGTCCTCTTTGAAAAAAAGGATAAACAACAATTTGTGAGTAGCTGTCCCAATGTGGACCCGACTACAACACTACAGCAGAGGAATAGAGAAGAGTGTGTAATATACTACAGTGAAATCAAGGGCTAGCAATGAAAGGAAAGTAACTTCTGTAGTCTTACAAAGAAAATAGCCAGCAGAGGAGTGGGTGAGGAGGAAGAGGGAAGAATTTAATGGGAGTGGGGAAAGGGAAGGAGGCATTACTTTGGTGATAGGAGGGGATTCCACTAATGATTGCTCCTAAGGGTAAAGGTCTGTGAAGGGAGATGAGCATCCTATACTGAATATGACCTGGGGGGAATTTGGTCATTAAAATGTCTACTCATCCTTCTATGGGAGAGGGAATTGGAACCCCTGGGAGCAACTGACAGAGGAGATTTTGAGGCAAATGTGAAATAATACATAACTAGGAAGCGGTATAGATCAGTGATGGGTCGCATAATCATGGACTTGATTGTGGAGGGTCCCCACCAAGGGCAGTGTTCCTTCTGATTCTTGAAATACTTGACATTGCTGTGGGAGTGAGGCACAATGGAAAAAGGTAATCTATATGACCAGTCCTACAAAGCAGTGGAAGAAAATACCTAGAAGGCATAGCCTGGAATGGATACCTTGGAAACTTTCATCACTTGAGGAAAACAGAGAAAAGAAAGAGACCTGATAATTATAGAGATAATAAATCAAATAATAAGGTTCTAAAGTAGATGGGAAAGAGGGATGGGTGAGGAAGAGAGAAAGAGAAATTCTTTTGGGAAAGGGGCACAAGTGAAATGTAAAAATACAAACAAAAATGAAAATTAAAAAACTAATGAACAGGACTAGTTAGAGGAAGGAGAAGGAGAATGTATTGACTGCAAGAAAAAAGGAATGGAAGAATGATATAACCAGATAAAAGTAGGAGAGGAAAAGGAACTAATAAACAAAACCCCAAAGAGAAAGGGTAACAAATGAGATGAGGGTATCAGGGGTGAGGGGAAGGGAGCTAGTGGGAACAAGGTGACCTTAAAAAAAATTAAAGTACCTGAAAGAATATAATACTGTTTACAGAAGAGGAGAGGAAAACTCATAAATTGGGAGGGAAAAACCCCTTAATGTTAGAGCCAGGTGGAGGAAAATATAAACTTAACTATCACAACTTTAAATGTGAATGAATTAAAAACCAGTATAGGAAAAAAAAAACAAAGTTATTCAAAAAGACTCCAAAGAAGAATGGCAGAACTTACTAGAAGTTTTGCCTTTTAAAAGAGCAAAAAGTAGTATAAATGAACAGGTTGGTGGAAAGCTTGAATTGAATCTAAATGAATCACATATTTCCAAGAGTATCCAGGTATGAAACTGGAAGAAAAACAAATAACCTGTAAAATTGAGGATATTTGTCAATATTTGCATTACAATCTATTTTTATCAATAGCAACAGAGAAACTAACACATTTGAACACTAACATCTCTTTCTCCAATGCAATTTAAAAAAAAGCAGAAATGGCACTGAAAAATATGAAGTTAGGAAAAAAAGTTGGAATAAACCAAATATACCCTAAGGAAACCTAAAATGGAAGTGCCACAATCTTACAAGCATTGAGGGATTGTTTTATAAGATCTTCTATGAAAGGAAAGATAATAACAGAATTGAGAAAAATCATTTTTCACATTAATACCCCAAAAGACAACCAAGAAAACATCAATTACCAATAAGTCTTATGACATTTTCTATTTCTAAAATCTTCATAAGATAATCTATATGTGTATTGAAAAAGAAAATAGAAAGGGAGCATGTAGATTTGGCAAATAGCTTTCTAAAGCAGAGCACAACCTTATAGTCCCACAATTAATTGATTATTGATTTCATAAGAGTGTTTGACTTATTAAAGCAAAACAGCCTTAAGTGCTCCCCATAGATGAGTGTGTTATGGTCAAACTTTGTATATGTTAAGATCATGCATGTTTCCTTGACAAATGCAAACACAGATATAACTTTGTTCAGTGACCCCCTGATTATTAATGTCAAATAAGGCATAAAACAAGAAGACAGTCTTGCTAAAGGTGTTTGCCACTGTCACAAAACACATCTTGCCATGGAAAAAATGGTTCCTAACAAATGGTGAGGTCCTGCAGATGCTCCTGTTTGCATAAAGCTCAGAATATCAGAATGTTGCTTCAATAAGATCTATGATTAACAACAACAAAAAAGATTGACCTAACAATCCATTTAGGAAAACTAAACTGATGAAAAATAACTGTTATCCTGACTGGGACATGTGGTTGAGTCCTTTAAGATAAGTACTCTCTCCTCTCTGGGTTTTTGTGATACTACTCTCCAGATTCAACTTCTACTTATCTGACCGTTCCTTCTTAGTGTCTCCTGCTGAATTTGTCCATAGGTTTATTCCCTAGAATTTTTTCCTTGTCCTTCTTATCTTACCTTTCTACACTAACTTTTGAGATCAGTGATCTTATTAATTACTATCTCTATGCACATGACTGACAAATCTACATATACAGTCCTTTATTTTTGTTTTGAACTTTAGACCCAAATCGCCAAACACTTACTGGAAATATTCACCTGCATGTATCATAGGTATCTTAAATTCAACATACCCAAAATAGAAGACATTTTTATTCCCTGCCTTTCCCTCCCTCCAAACCCCCCAATTTTTCTTCCTAATTTCACAATTTCTGTTGAAGGTATAGCGATCCTTCTAGTCACCCAGGTCTATAACCTTGGAGTGATCTATGTACCCTGCTCCCTTATAGGCAATCGGTTGCCTAATCTTGATTCTAGCTCTACAGTATCTCTTGCCACTCTCCCCTTAGGACTTCCTCACATCTCACCTGAACTACTATAACAGCCTCCTAATCGGTCTCCCTCTCTATAGTTTCTCTTCTCTCCAATTCACCCTGCACAGTTTTCAAATGATAGAACAAACCTAACCATGTCATTCTCCCAGTCAAGAAACTTCAGTGGTTCACTAGTGACTCTAGGACAAAATGCAGACTTCTATGGCATTTAAAATACTTCACACATATAACTTTTCCTTAGACACTCTATATTCTAGCCAAATATTACTCTTCATTCCCTATCTCTGTATCTTGATATAGGCAACTGCCATGTATGAAATTCCTTCCTTCCTCACGTCCACTTCTTAGAATCTCTGATTTTATTCAAGGCAATGCTTAAGCACCATCTTCTATAATAGGCCTTTGTAGATCCTCCCATTTCTTGTTCCTTCCTTCTCCCTGAGATTACTATTACATGTTTTATTTTGACTTACCCCTACATATAATGGCTTTCCACTGTAGGGACTTAGTTTCTTGAGGACAGGGATTGTTTATTATTTCTCTTTTATATCCAATGAACTGCTGCAGTTCTAGAACATAATAGGTGCTTAATTAATTTGTTTAATTAAATTGAACTAGTATATCAATAGATGTATTTTCTTTAGACATTGCAGATTGAAGATGAGTTCAGCCCAGAAGTGAATAGAAGGAAGGAAGTGGTTAGGTTCAATCTGGTAAGCTTTACAGTACTTTTAACAACCCCAAGATATTCCACATTCAGAATCCCCCATAACATGCAAACACAAATACCATAGTTTCAAACCAAATACTCTCTTGGAAAAGCCATTAAGTTGTGAATCTTATCACACCACAATCTCCAAGGCTTCAAAGTTGGAACAAGTCACTTTAAGGACAATGGAGAGATTCATGTTGGAAACAAACAGGTTGGAGCACACCTTTAAATTCAATTCCATTTTGTTTTTAATCCCAAATTCTCTCTCTTTTCCTTCTCCCTTCCTCACCCACTGAGAAGGAAAGAAAAATGAAACTCATTACAAATATATATAGACATGCAAAACAAATCTCCACATTAGCCATGTCCTTTTCCCCCACCCCAAGGGGAAAAAAAAGAAAATGGAGAAAATATGCCTCAATCTGTACTTTGTTCTTTACCTAGAGGTAGAAAACATTTTATACCATGAGTCCAATCATGAGTTGTAGCAGCTCATTGTATTGATTAGAGTTATTAAATCTTTCACAATTGATTATCCTTACAATACTGCTGTTGCATTGTAGATTGTTCTCTTGTTTCTGTTCATATAGGTCTTTCCAGGTTGTTCTGAAAGTACTCCCTTCATCGTTCTTATAACACAATAATATTAAAATCACATCCAAATACCATGATTTATTCAGCCATTCCCCGATTTATAGATAATCCCTGTTTCCAATTCTTTGCCACCAAAAAAGAGATGCTATAAATATGTGTGTGTATATAGCTACGTATGTGTGTATGTATATAGTATATATGTATGTATATAGGTACTTTTTCCCCTTTCTTTGTTCTTTTTGGGGTATGGATCTAGTAGTGGTATTGCTAAGTCAAAGGTATGCACAGTTTTATAGCTCTTTGGGCATAGTTCCAAAATACTTTCCATAATGGTTAGACTATTTCACAGCTCCACCAATAGTGCATTAATATATCTATTTACCCACATCCCCTCTAGCATTTATCATTTTTCTTTTTAGCTGTCAGCCAAATCTGATGAGTATGAAATGGTACCTCAGAGTTGTTTTAATTTTTATTTCTCTAATTATTAGGGATTTAGAGTATTTTTAATGTGGCTATTGATAGCTTTCATTTCATTCTCTTAAATTATCTATTCATATCCTTTGTCCATTTATCAATTAGGGAATTGCTCTTGTTCTTATAAATTTGAAATGAGACCTTTATCAAAGAAATTTGCTGCAAAATGTTTTCCCCAGTTTCCTGCTTTTCTTTAAATTTTGATTGCATTCATTTTGTTGTGCAAAATCTTTTCAATTTTATTTAATCAAAATTATCCATTTTACCTTCTGTTAACTCTCTATCTCTTGTTTGATCATAAAGTCTTCCCCTAAAATTGGATCTTACAGGTAATTTCTTCCATATTCCACTACTTTGCTTGTGATACCACCCTTTATGTAGAATTTTTGAGCTTATCTTAGTGTATGGCATGAGATTTTGGTCTATGTTTAGTTTCTGTCAGATGATTTTCCAGTTTTTCTGACAATTTTTGTCAAATAGTGAGTTCTTACTCCAATAGCTTGGATCTTTGAGTTTATAAAACACTAAGTTACTGTGTGAATATTATTCATTTATGTCTGTATATTGTATACCTAATCTATTCCACTGATTAACTTCTGTCTAGGTTCATTTTTCAAAAAGGTAGTTCAAAAAGTCTTAAATGCACTCTCCTCTATTTTCCATGTCAGTTGTTTTTCCTATGAGATATTTCACATTTTCTTCAATTTAAAAAAATATCTTCACTTTGTTTTAGAGTTTCTTCATGTCTCATAAAGCCATTAGTTTCCACATGTCCAATTCTAATTTTTAAGTAATTATGTCCTTCAGTGAGCTTCTGTATCTCTTTTTCCATTTGGTCAATTCTGTTTTTTAAAATGTTATTTTCTTCAATATCTTTTGTGCCTCTTTTTTCATAATTATTTTTTATAATTTTCTTGCAGCATTCTCATTTCTTTTTCTAATTTTTCTTCTACCACTCTTACCTTTCTTTAATTCTTCCAGAAATTCTTGTTTAGCTTGTATATAATTTGCGTTTTTCTTTGAGACTTTGCTTGTAGCTATTTTCAAATTGTTGTCTTCACTGAATTTGTGTCTTGATCTTCCCTGCCCCTATAGTAGCTTTTTATGGCCAGGTTCTTTTTTTAAATTGTTTTCTCATTTTTCCATTCTCTTTGTTGACTTTGAACTTTATGTCAAAGTTGAGTTCTGCTCACCTGGAGGGAGAGGCACTGTTTCAAACTTGAGGATTTTTCATGCTGCTGTTTTCAGAACCAGCTCTGGAGTTCTACATGTTTTTGGTGCTTCCAAGGTAGAGTTATCCTGGGACACTGCTCTCTTGGTCTTCACTCTGTCTATACCCAGGAAGGTCCCTGTTTCCCTATAGCCATAAGCACTAATGCTCCTCTCATCCCTGGAACTGTTACCATGTCCCTAGTCCCCTGAAACCACAAACACTAATGATCCTCTCTGCCCTGGAACTATGGTGCACATATCACATATGTGCAATGAAGTTGCCAAGTAGCTCCCAGTCCTGTGCCTAGTATTATCTCAGGGTCCCCTATAATCTTTTTCTGACCAATTGTGCCATCCCCTTACTGTCTCTGCACTAAAAGTTACTGAAGCTTTTATTGCCATTGTTGCTGCCTCCAAGGCTAACTGCTGGCATTATTACAATATGCACCCTAAGCCAGCATTGTCACAGACCTCTCCTGCCAACCTCCTAAGTTGTCTTGGACTGGAAAAATGTCTTACTCCAACCTTTTATTGGATATGAATATCTCACTCCAGAATATAATATCAGAATAATATCACTCCAGAATTTGATTTGACATGTTATTTTAAAGTTGTTTAGAGAGAATTGTTGGAGTTCAGCTGGATTTCTGCCTCTACTCCACTCTCTTGGCTCTGTCCCCCTTATTTGATTTTTTTTAATGATCTTTTTTTTGCTCTTTTTTATCTTTCTTTAGCTCTTCTAGGAATTTTTGTTGGACTTGTGTCTAATCCACATTTTTCTTGGAGGCTTTGCTTATAGATGTTTTCAAGTCATTGTCATCTTCTAAGTTTGTCCCTTGAACTTTCCTCTCATCATAGTAACTTTTTATAACCAGGTTTTTGTTGTCGTTGTTGTTTGCTCACTTCTCCAGTTTCTTCTTTTTTTTTCTTACTTTGAACTTAATGTTAGAGTTTGGCTCTGCTCACCCTTGTGCTAGGGAGGGATAACTGGCCTAAGCTTCTGTTTTTTATGCCTTACTATTTTCATAGCTAGGTTTGTGAGCTTGTCAAATTTTAAAGCTTCCAAATGATATGATCTGAGTAATGTTCTGCTCAATGCCTTTCCTGTCTGTACTCTTGTCCTTACCCAGTTAGGGCTTCTGCTCCCTCCCAAATGTAACCACTCCCCTCCACCCTAGAAGCACAAAATGGAACAGGGTAATGGACAATGAGGCTATCTGATCCTGTGCTCAATGCTAGCACAGGGGTCCACCTAGAATCACTTTCTGATCAGGTTTTCAGTCTCCTTACCAATCCTGGGTGATGTGTGTTCCATGTTGCCACTGCTTCTGCCACCTGTGCCTCCATGGTCCACAGTTGGTGCTACTTCAGTCACACTGGGCTCTGGGTCAGCTTTCACCCCAGTTTCCATAGACTTAATATGCCCTGGGCTGGAAAAAAAAATTATTCACTGTGAATTGTTGGTTATCCCCCTCAGAACTCAATTTGACACATTTTTTAAGGTTGTTTAGAGGAATGGATCAAGAGGCCTGAGCAGAATTGCTCATATTGGCTCTACCCCTAGATTATTTTTCCATTATACTACTTGTGTCCTTAACTCCCTTTGTAGGTGTTTCTCCATATAATTATGGAGAAATTATTTAAAATTATAAAATTATAATTTTATAAATTATAAAAAATATAAAATTATAATTTTATAAATTATAAAAAATTATATAATATTATAATTATTTTCTAGAAAAATATTGGATTGCTGGATGGTCACTGTATTTAAAAATGAAAACTTTGCAAGAAACTATGAGTTATTTTTCAAAGAATATTTCTTTTGGGGATGTTGTACTTTACCCATTTATTTACATATATTATGTATTTATTTGGCAAAGTACTCCAGGAATAATTAGGATTCCTCTTTCCCAAACCTTCTCTTCTGGCTCTAATGGATACTAAGACCTGGGTCCATTTTCTCCATAATTACTGCTAAATTTCTTGAAAGCTTGATTAATTTTAATTTCTCATTCATTATGTCTTCAGAGAAAGTATGACCCATAAATATGGACACAGGCCAAGAAGTCAAGAATTTCTGAAGTCCTTGGTTCCATTCTTCTAATGACACTACAAACCAACCAGTCCATCCACAGTGTTATGGCTTCTCAATATCCTTGCCAATAAGGTGAGTAAAATGTTTTGGTTTTTTTTTTCCAAGAAGGATTCCCCCCTCCCCCCAAATTCATTAGTATCTATAGAATATATTCCTATGATAGAAACTCTACTTTCCAGTTAAAAGTGGAATAATCTAAAGAAAAAAATAACAATGTCACTTCTAAGGTGTCTCCTATTCTTTATTATTCCAGCTTTACTTTGTAGAATGAATGAATGGATGTCAATGTGCTAGGTGCTGGGAATACAAATAGAAAAGGCAAGGTAGTTTCTGCCCATGGGAGTCTTACATTTGAAGAGGGGACATCAAAACATAGAAGGCACTTGTGGCCAGGAAAGGGTGTTTTAGTAAAAGATCAATCAATTATTTTAGTTGCAGTCAAGTTGAGAAATGA
This sequence comes from Petaurus breviceps papuanus, assembly GCF_028583685.1. NCBI lineage: Eukaryota > Metazoa > Chordata > Mammalia > Diprotodontia > Petauridae > Petaurus > Petaurus breviceps. The sequence goes on from NW_027187269.1 coordinate 1,109,633, forward strand.
TTTTCAGGGCAGCTAGGTGGCACAATGAATAGAGCACCAGCCCTGGAGTCAGGAGGACCTGAGTTCAAATCTAACCTCAGATACTTAATACTTTACAAGCTGCATGACCTTGGGTAAATCACTTAACCCTAATTGCCTTGCCTTCCCCCCCCTCCAAAAAAATAAACAAACAAAAAAAAAGAAATGATCTTCAACTGAAAGTTCATGCAACATTACACATCTGTAGCACTCTTGACATCTTGTATTTAAAAAAATTAATAGAAATGTATTTTCTCTCCCTTCCACCTTTAACATCATTGAGGGGGAAAAGAAAAAAGAGAAAAGGAACTTGTAACAAATATGCTTAGTCAAGTAAAAGACTTTCTACAGAGAGAGACATGAATTGAAAATTAGAATATAGCAAAAGTTGAGTGGGTTGTTTAAAACATATATATGTCCATATACGTATATAATTTGGTAATTTGTCCTTTAGAAATATGAACTCTTTAATTATAGGATAAACCCTGTACTATTTCTTTTTTTTTTTACTTTTTGAGTTCTAAGTTCTCTCCTTCCCTCCAGCGTCTGCCCCATCCATTGAGAAGGCAAGCAATTATGATGATATAATTATACATGACAAGTCATATAAAACATATTTCTATAAAGTAATTGTGAAATGCCTATTCAGTTGTTCCACAGTGTTTAATTATCAGTCTTCTGAGAGAATAGATGTATAATTGACTATTGTATCTTATTTGAAAAATAAAAGAAAAATACTTCAATCTGCACTGAGAGTTCATCAGTTCTCTCTCTGGAGGTAGATAACACTTTTCATCAAGAATCCTTTGAAATTGTCATGGATTATTGTGTTGCTCAGAACAGCTAAATCTTTCATAATTTATTTTTTTTTACAATACAACTGTTTCTGTGCATAATGTTCTCCTTGTTATTTACTTCATTTTACATCAGTTCATAAAAGCCTTCCTAGGTTTTTTTCTGAAACCACCCCCTTAATCACTTCTTATAGCATCATAGTATTTGATCACAATCATATACACCACAATTTGTTCAGCTTCCCCAATTGATAGGTATCCCCTCAATTTGTAATTCTTCACCACCACAAAAAGAGATGCTATAAATATTTTTGAACATATTTCTTTTTGTCTTGTTTTTCCTTTTTCTTTGATATATTTGGGATACAGATGTAGTAGTGATATTGTTGGCCTAAAAAGTATGCAGTTTTACAGCCCTGTGGGCATAGTTCCGACTTGTTCTCTAGAAGGACCAGACCAATTCACAATTCCTCTAATAGTTTATTAGTATGCTTACTTATTCCATATCCCCTACAGCATTTGACATTTTCCTTTTCTGTCATCTTAGCTAATCTTATGGGGGGGGGGGGTGGAGATGGTTCTTTAGAGTTTTTTATTTGGATTTATCTAATGATTAGTGATTTAGAGCATTTTTTTTCATATGACTACTGATAGCTTTGATATCCTCTGAAAACTACCTGTTCATATTCTCTGACCATTTATCAATTGAGGAATAACTCATATTCTTATAAAGTTGACTTATTTCTCTATAAATTTGAGTAATGAAAGGTAGATCAGAGAAACTTGTTATAAAGTCCTTCCCTCCCTCTCCAGTTTCCTACTTTCCTTCCAATTTTGTCTCTGTGCAAAAACTTCAATTTTATATTCATAACCAAAATTATTCATTTTACCTCCAGTGATTCTCTCTAACTCCTGTTTGCTCACAAAAATCTTCCCTCATCCATAGATCTAACAGGTAATTTTTTCCCCCATGTTCCCCTAATTTGCTTATTATATCAATCTTTATGTCTAAATCATGTACCCATTTTGACCTTGTCTTGGTATATGGTGTGAAATGTCGGTCTATACTTAATTTCTGGCAGACTGCTTTCCAGGTTTCCCAGCAGTTTTTATCAAATAATGAATTCATACTCCAAAAACTTGGATCTTTGGGTTTATCAAACACTTGATTATGGTTGTCATTTACATCTGTATATTGTGTACCTAATCTATTCCACTGATGAACTACTCTTATTTATTATTTAATGCTAGATCATTTTAATTACCATTTTATAGCATTATTTGAAATCTAGTACTGCTAGGCCACCTTCCTTCACATTTTTTTCATTAATTCCCTTAAAATTCTTTACCTTTTATTCTTTTAGATGAATTTTGTTATTATATTTCTAACTCTATGAAATAATGCTTTGGGAGTTTGATTTGTATGGCATTAAATAAGTAAATTAAATTAGAATTGTCATTTTTATTATATTGACTTGGACTACCTTATGAGTAATTAATATTTTTCCATTGTTTAGATCTATCTTTGTGTTAAAAGTTTTTGTAACTGTATTCATCTACATGTGTGTGTTTGTGTGTGTCCTGGCAGACAAATTCCCAAGTATTTTATACTGTTTTTAGTTATTTTAAATAGAATTTCTCTTTCTCTTGCTGTTGGGTTTTGTAGATAACATATAGAAATGCTGATGATTTATGTGGATTTATTTTATATCCTGCAACATTGGCAAAGTTAACTTTTTCAATTTGTTTTTTAGTTGATTCTACAGAATCAACTTCTATAAGTATATCATCATATCATCTGTTAATAGAGATCACTTTCTTTCCTTGGAGCTTATTCATATTTCTTCTTTTTTCTTATTGCTATAGCTAGAATTTCTAGTACAATATTAAATAGTAATGGTGATATTGGACATCGTTGCTTCATTCCTAATTTTATTGAGAAGGCTAGAAGCCTTCTCCACTTATCCCCATTATAGACAAAGCTTGCTTTTCATTTTAGATAGATACTACTTATCATTTTAAGAAAAGCTCCATTCATTCCTATGCTTTCTAATGTTTTGAGTTGTTCTTTTTTTTCCATAGAAATGGGTGTTTGTCAAAGGGGTTTTGGGGGACATCTATTTATATAATCATATGATTTTGTTGTTTTTGTTATTCATATGGTCAATTGTGCTTATAGTTTTCCTAACATTGATCCAGCCCTACATTCCTGGTATAAATTCCATGTGATCATACTATATAATTTTTGCCATGGTTTCTTGGCTAGTATTTTATTTAAAATTTTTGCAATGATATTGATTAGGGAAATTTGAGCTGAGGTTTCTTTTTCTGTTTTCTCTCTCCCTCCCCAAAACCACATTTTTCTCATTAGAAGAAATTTGGTAGGACTTTTTCCTTACTTATTTTTTTCAAATAGTTTATATATTGAAATTTATATATATATATATATATATATATATGTAAGCTATATAATATGTAGTTTATATATTGGAATTAATTGTTCTTTAAGTGTTTGGTAGAATTTGTTTATCCTGGGGAATCTTTCCTCAGGTCCTAAGGAACATTTTCCTGGAGATTATGTGGTCCTAAGGTTTTTTTCCCTAGAAAGGTCATTTATAGATTTTTAAATTTCTTTTTCTAAGACAAAGTTATTTAAGCATTTTATTTCCTGTTTTGCTAATCTGGGCAAATATATATTTTTATAAATAGTCATCCATTTCATTTAAATTGTCAGTTTTATTTGCATATAATTAAACAAAATAGCTCTGAGTAAGTGCTACAATTTCTTCTTCATTAAGGTCCATGCACTCTTTTCATCTTTAATACTGGTGATTTGGTTTTCTTATTTTTAAATATAATTTAATATAATATATTATCATATATATGCATGTATAATTTATTTAGTTTTTAAAAAATGAAACCATCCTCTAGTTCTATTTATTATTTCAAAGGTTTGGTTGTTGTTTTTTCACTTTCAATTTTATTCATCTTTCCTTCAATTTTTAAGCTTTCAAATTTGATGTTTAGTTAGGAATTTTAATTTGTTCTCTTTATAGTTTTTTGTTTCATGCCCAATTTATTGACCTACTTTTTATCTTTTTATTAGTGTATGTGTTTAGAGATATAAATTTCCTCCTTTGGCGGCACTTCACAAACTCTGATATGTTGTCTCATTGTTATCATTATCTTTAATGAAGTTATTATTTCTATAATTTGTTCTTCGACTCATTCTTTAGGATGAGAATACTTAATTTACAATTCATTTTTAATCTATTCTTCCAAGTTTCATTACTGAATGTTATTTTTATTGCATTATGTTATAATAATATTCACAGGGTACATTTACTATTTCTTCTTTTCTACATTTTTTGTGAGGTTTGTGCACTCCAATACATGGTCAATTTTCATGAAGGTGTCATGTCCAGCTGAAAAGAAATTCCTTTCTCTTTCCATTCAGTATTATCCAGGGGTCTAGCACATCTAGCTTTTCTAAAATTCTATTCATCTCTTTAACTTCTTTCATATTTATTTATGGTTAGATTTATCTAGTTCTAAAAGGAAAAAATAGAGATCTCCTATGAGTATAGTTTTATTATCCCCTGTAACTCATTTAACACTTCCTTTAAGGGTTTTGATGCTATTTTGTGCTTATAAGCTTAGTACTGATATTACTTCATTGTCTATGGTATCTCTTGGCAAAATGTGATTTCCCTGATTATCTCCCTTAATTATTTTAGCTTTTGCTTTGTGTAAGATAATGATTACTAAATTTTCTTGGACTGGAAAAACGTCCCACCCCAACCTTTTATTGGTTATACAGCTTTAGAATTCAATCTGATGTGTTGTTTTAAAGTAGTTTAGAGGGGAATGTTGGGATAATATAAATAGAATGTTCCTTTCACTCCACCATTTTGGAGGCCTTTAAATTCTACACTTTTTTTTGCCTTTTGGAGGGCAATTGGGATTAAGTAACTTGCCCAAGGTTACATGGCTAGTTGTTTGTGTGTGTGTGTGTGTGTGTGTGTGTGTGTGTGTGTGTGTGTGTGTGTTTGTGTGTTTTAAGTGTCTGAGGCCGGAACCTGAACTTGAGTCCTCCTGACTATGGGAGCTGCATTTTACTCACTGCTCCACCTAGCCGCCCCTAATTCTATACTATTTTCAAAGAAGTGTTTCTAATAATGCCTTTCTTATCTTTTTAGAGTCATGTTTCTTTTCTCTGTCTCTTGATCTTACTCTCCTCCCTTAGTCTTCCAGAAACATTCGAGGTGAACCTAGATTTAAGAGATTTAAGTCAAAATCCAAAGTATATAATAACTAGAATATAATTTTTTCTTGATAATTTAGAGGTTGGTTGAGGTGTAATGTGAAAAAATAAATTAAACTCAAATTAGCATAAACCTGGGTTTTCAAAATATTAATTTAATCATGTGGTATCTTAATGTGGGAATAACCCTGTAAACTAAATTTTCATTAAACATAATAAATGAAATAAAATCAAAAGACTTCTCAATAAATTAGAGAGATATACAATGATAAATTGTGGCTTTAAAAAAATTTTAATTCCTTAATAGCCCTTTTTGAACTTTAAACAGGACTAATTTAAGTTTATATTCAGTGTTGTTCTTCCAAAACATCAAAATGAGAGGTCATGGGTATTAAAGTTTAACAGTTTAGTACATGTCAAAACCTCTCTTTTATTTGTGAGTTTTGGAATTATTCTATATGGTGTGTAGATTAACTCTAAATTACAAGGTATAATTACATATTCCCTTATTGAAAATTTGTTCCCTCTGATTTATCTTTGAAAGTATCCATAATTTGACAAAGTATGTTAGAGAAAAAAAGGATACCCTAACTTTATGAGTTTGCTGAAAGACTTAGATCTCACCTTAGTCGTATTTTAATGTAATCTGGTTCTTTTAGGGACACTTATTCTATATACTGTACATGAAATATTATACATTAAAATAGTTCTACAACTTGCTATACCTCTTGGAATTTGATTAATATGTGTGTTATACATACTATAATTATTAAGGATTAAGATTATATGGGAATGGAAATAGGAAACATGTTAATTGTTTTTAAATTACTGTTTTCCACTTAGTTTTTAGATTATTTATAATATCTAATGCTATCCGTCTAAAGAATCCTATGCAATTGTCTGGTCAGTCAATTAATCTTTATCATCTCCTGTGTGATGAAATAATACACTGGACCATAATGGGGATTATGGACTATTTGTTTAAAATGATCAGTTTTGATTGTTATTGGCTACATATAATTAATTGATTTTCAATTTGGGGATATTGCTTTTTATTATGGTAACTACTGATTTTGGATTATTACCAAATCATTTGATATTTATTTTGCCTTATTGAAAGGGTTTTTTCTTTCATTTTATTTCTCATACTGTAAACTGAAATATTCCAAAGATTCAATCTTGTTGTACTTGCTAGCCATATAATGTTGAGCAATAGGTTAAGAAAATGAAGTAGCAGGCTATTTCTGCATATGACAAATGTTCAAATTGCTCTAAGATACTGATGTGTCAAGCAGGTTTTCATGCACAGAGCCTAGAATCTCTATTCTAAATTACTGGAAATGAGCATGAAAACATGTTAAAAATTTTACCAGCCAACCCAACTACAAACACTGCTTTTAAACAATTAAGACTTTTAGTTTGGAGTCCACAGATCCTACTTTAAGAGACTGTAGACATTGACATTGAAATAGGAAGTCAGAATGAATGATGTAGTTAACATCTCCCTGCCACAATGGGAAAAGATCATAAATAGAGAATAAATTTCCTAGGGCCTCAGAGACAGAAAGCTAGATTAGCGAGCCTTAATAAATATCATTGCTGTCCTAAACAAGCCACTATTTCTTCTCTGTCAACTGCCATTCATTTCCTATGTATAATTTCATATCATTTTTTAATGTAGTCAGAATCATTGATATATACTTTTAAATATGTTAGGAATAGAATCTTATGTATAATATTAATTATTATTAGTGATGTGCTTATAACATATATTGATATGTTGTTATATTTGTTATATATAATGCTAATATAATATTATCATATTACATATAACTATAATACTAATATAATATATAACTATAATGTATGTATCAACAAAAGAACTATCCTAGATGCTAAGGATAAAATAAAAAGGGAAAAAAGGGGAAAAAGTCTAGTCTCTATCCTTAAAGAGCTTGCATTCCATTGCTGTAGCAGCAAGCACCCCAAGCGTCCTCAGGGTTTGCAGCTACCACA
>NW_027187269.1:1116734-1129043 GCF_028583685.1 Petaurus breviceps papuanus
GAAAGCAACTCAAAATGGGTTAACAAGCTTACTTTAATCAGTCAGACATATATCATTTACCTTGTTCAGGAGAAAAGGTCAGCACCCTGAACTTCAAAGTATACAGGCATAATTATCAAGACAGAAACATCAAGTAGACAGATTTCCAAACTGTCTAACCATTACATCCATACCCAATCAACATCTGGGTTTCCACATTCTGGGTTTTTCAAAGCCGGGGGACTCTCAACAACGGCTTCCCAGAATTCAGATCAAATCACAGAACACTTCTCAAAGTGAGTCCCAAAACAAAGCTACACATCAGGGCTTATATAGCCTTCTCCTGGCTCAGAGAATGTAACAACCTTATTGACCCACTGGCCAATCAAAAAGTATCTACTGAAAAACCAGCCTCCCACCCCAGGCTCCAGGTGCACGTTAGCCTAGGGGCAGGGAAGATCTTTAAATCTGCATTTCCATTACAATTGCCAACAAGCAATCTTAACCACTTAGGATGTTCTACCTAGTAAAGAAGGTGACTAAAGAACACCAGTGAAAAAAGATGGTCACCAAATAGAAAACCCAGAAAATGTTCCATGTTCAGTTGAAGGAATGACATAATAGAGGCATTATTATATAATATAAAATAATATATATTACAACAGAAGGGGGAAAATATTGCTTTTTTAAAAAAATATAATCTGAATGAGTATTTCCAAGATACAAGCATGATTATAAAATGTTACAAAATTATGGCATTCTCCATGAGAAATTAGGAATGAGATGATAGATGGCCTAAGGCAAACCAAACCCAATAATTCAAAAACAACTTAAAACACAAGATCTATTGATGGTGGCTGAAAACCCATTATTAACAATTTAGAATATGGGCATACTTTATTTTATTGCACTTCCCAGACACAGCATTTTTTTTTTAACAAATTGAAGGTTGGGGAAATCCTACGCTAAGCAAGTTTATCAAGTCATTTTTCCAATAGCATGTGCTCACATCATTTCTCTGTGTTACATTTTGGTAGCTCTGTCAATATTTCAGACTTTTTAATTATTATATCTGTTGCAGTGATCTTTGATCAGTGATCTTTGACAGTTACTATTGTAGTTGTCTTGGGGTGCCACTAACCATCAATAAATGTTGCGTGTGTGGGGTGGGAAGATGGTGCAGTGAGTAAGAGTGTCGGCCCCAGTGTCGGGAGACCTGGGATTGGTTCTGGCCTCAGATACTTGGCACCCACACAAAAATAACTTGCCGTGTAACCTTGAGCAAGTTACTTAACCCCAATTGCTTTAAAAAAAATAAATGTTGCATGTGTTCTGACTGTGGCACTGACCTCTCCTCAGACTTCCCTATTCCCTGAGACACAACAATATTGAAATTAGGCCAAGTAATTACCCCACAATGGCCCCTAAGTATTCAAGTGAAAGGAAGTGGAATACTTCTTTGTTGTCTTATTTTAAGAAACTGCCACAGCCAATCTTCAGCAACCACCTCCTGATTAGTCAGCAACCATCAACATCCAGGTAAAACTACCACCAGCAAAAAGATAATGCCTCAATGAAGGCTCAAATGATGGTTAACATTTTTTAGCGATAAAATATTTTTGAATTAAGTTATGTACATTTTTTTAGACATAATGCTATTGCACACTTAATAGATGATAGTATAGTGCAAACATAACTGTTATATGCACTGGGAAACAAAAAAATTGTATAACTCACTTTATTGTGATATTCACTTTATTTCAGGGGTCTGAAACAAAACCTTCAATATTTTTGAGGTATGCCTGTAGAAGTTAATAAAACTTCATCCCATACACTGTCACAAAGGAAAGCAGAAAAAAAAAAGGATAATAGAGAAATGTATCTTGGAGCAAACTGGCTTCTAAATACAATTAATTTCCTATAGATATTTAGAGTTATACAGAAAACACAGTTTTGCTAGGTTCACACTTAGTATGCCACTGGCCTTGAGAGCAGTTTATCTTCCAGAGGAAGGAAAAGAGACTTCCAAATATGGCCGTAAACAGTGCTGGAAGGGTCTGAGACAAGATGGATGCTGCCTTTTGAAGTTGGCCTTGAACAAGAATGGGAATAAATAAAAAAGATAGCAAGTCATAAGGGTTAGAGGTAGCTTAACATTAAGATGGAGAGGGGATGGCTAAGGGGCGGCTAGGTGGCACAGTGAATAGAGCACCGGCCCTGTAGTCAGGAGGACCTGAGTTCAAATCTGGCCTCAGACATTTGACACACTAGCCATGTGACTTTGGGCAAGTCATTAACCCCAACTGCCCTCCAAAAAAGCACCCAAAAATATCATACAAAAAACAAAACAAAACATTGAGATGGAGAGACTCCAAAATGGACATGTCAAGAAAAGGAAAAGAGTTTCTGTCTTTTACTGGTTCTCCTCCTTGAAGATTTTTCCATTTCTAATAGTTCTGCATACACAAAATTAGTACTTTCAGTTCATGGGGCAGGAGTTAAGTGATCACTTGGATGATGTTCCCAGATTTAGAATATCAGCAAGCTCTGGGTGCACATGTAGAGGGTGTGCAGCACAGGAAATCTAAATGAAAATAAGCAGAAGAATTAGACTGGGAACCAAGATGAGATGAATGATAAGGGGTCAGGGTCCCATGCCAGTCATGTTATAGAAATAGAAGATACAGATGATATGGAGATTGGAATATTCCTATGAGTCCATCCTGGAGTTATTTTTCCTTGGTTACATTGGGACAAAACTATGCAAGACAGGAGGCAGAGGTGTCCAGTTCCAATGTGCAATCAGTATGCAGAATGGTAGAGAAAGAGGTGGCAGGTATTAGGGCACTGGAGTTCTTTTGTTATGTTATGCAAAGGTCTTGTCTGGTGGTTCTGATGGTGAATGACAATGCTGATTGGTAGTAGGACCTGGGATTGACATCCCCACTGGGGTTGATGTACATATTTTTCACTGATGGGCCTAGCTTTTCTTTTGGGAATTGTAATAGGAGTGCCAGGTGGTTGGGGCAACTCCTGAACTATTGGTTAAGTAGACAATATGTTTCATTAGCTCCTGCATGGTCTGATGTGTTAGCTTGAGACCTGTCAGATGTCTAGAAACTCATAAGATATTATACTATGCCTTTCTGTTCACAATGTCCTCAATGTATAATAGAGCTATGGAAGGCAAATCCAGCATAAGCTATTTTATTTATTAAAATTAAATTTGATCTTTTTACTTCTTCCTGAAAACTCAGGGGGCCCTTGAATTTTCAAATTCTCACAGTTTCTCTTATAACTTGTTCTGTAGAGTGGATGCTTCTGTCACTATAAAACAAAGGATATTAAATCTGGAACAAAATTCCTTTAAAGTCATGGGGTTACTGTAACAACAACTGTTTTCTACAAGGAAAACTTCGCTCTATCCTAAATGTTAGCAAAAAGTTACAAAAATGTATATATGTACATATACGTATATGTACATGTATGTATATGTGTGTATATATGTATGTATGTAATACACACATATACATATATATGGTGGCTCTTAATAAATATTTATTGACTGAAAATAAAGGTTCTTAGCCTTCCTATTTGATCAGGGCATTGAAATCACAGGTCACAGCGGCATCTAGTGGAAATGGATGGTATCATAATTTAAGTATTACCAGTAAAGAAGAAAAGAATTTATGAGTACTCTAGTACATTTGGAACTGCTTAAAATTTGTCATTTAGCTCATAAATACATCATAAGTGAGAGACATTCAATATCATTGTGTATTTTAGGTAACTTGTATTTATCACATATATAATATAATTAAGAAATTATGGCATCTCTTTTTGAGTTGTCTGTGTATATTACTGAAATACGTATCAGTGATACTCAAGATAAGGTCTCCATGTCTACATAAATCAATTTCAGATTATACACAACTTTTATTTGATTCATATACCAATCTACACAAATTTATCCAAAATCAATAACAATTGGATCAGAAGAAGAGGGCAAAAATGGAAAATTACAAGTAATCACTGTAACTCTATCATCAATGTTTAAGTAGCTAGAAAACAAATTTTAAGGAAAAATTTCCTTGAATACTTTATTCTTTTTTTTAACGGACTAAGGTTAATTAAATAGTGATTTTACACTGAATCATAAGAATGGCACAATTCCTAACTTTATATCAGTCAGTCAAGAAGTATTTATTAGACTTTGATATGTTCCAGGCACTGTGTTAATCCCTAGGAAGACAAAGAAAGGCAAAAACAATCCCTTCCCTCATTTGCATTCTAAAATTTTATATTCTATAGTAATCTGTTCTTAGGGGCAAGAAATTTTAAAGAATGTGTATACTTTCTTATCATCAGTTAAGACAAGAATTACAACCAGGATCTCCTTCCGAATCCTCCTCACTGTTATGGGAATGGGAATTTAAGATCTTCCCTGCCCCTAGGCCCTTTGATAGGCTTTAAGTGACTCTTGAGAACTTTCCTTGATTTGAAAATATACTCTGCCCCCTAATGGCTTGAATGTGGTCACATGGAGCCTGTGGCAGGATGCATGGTTTTCAGGAATGCCCACACCTTGGTGCTGTGTGATTGGGTCAAGAGGTTTGTGACATTTTCTGAGCCAGGAGAAGGCTATATATACCCTGATGTAAGGTTTTGTTTTGGGGCTCACTTTGAGAAGACTTATGTGATTTAACCAGATGAGACTCTAGGCAGCTGTTGAGCCTCCCCCCAGCTTTGAAAACCCAGATATTGGTGCTTCCCTCTCTGGTAACTGTGACTAGCTATCGATGTAATGGTCAGACAGCTAGAAGCCTGTCTGCTTGTAACTTCTGCTTGTAACTTATTTGTATTCTCTGAAGTTTAAGGTGCTGACCTTTTTCCCCTGAACTAGGTAAATGACATATGTTTGATTAAAGCAAGATTATTAACCCATTTTGAGTTGCTTTCCTTTAGAAAAGCAGATCTAGGAACCTGTGCTGGCAGCCACCCTGGGTATGCTAGGGTGCTTGCTGCAACACTCACCCTCCTTCCACACACAAAGGTAAGGTACTACAGCCATGGAGTTATCTAGAATCATAAATCTAGAGTTGGAAGGAACTTCAAAGTCATTTAATAAACCCCCTTATTTAGATGAGTTAGCTGAGGCCTAGGGGCTTGCCCAAAGTCAAATAGAGGATCAAAGTTGGGATTTTAACCCACATTCTTTGCCTTGATCAGGTCATTCATTTCAAGTCAGTTCAGCTAGCATTTCTTAGGCACTTATTATGAGCCACACACTATTGGAATTGCTGAGAATACAAATATAAGCAGAAAGACTATCCCTGCCCTCAAGGAGCTTACTTTCTAATAGGGGAAGACAACACATTTGGAAACTGAAAGGTGGGGATGGGTTGAGGTGGTACTTCCAAAGTGAGAATTCCAGGAGTAGAATGTGCTTCCAGGGTGAAAAGATTTCTATGACACAGGAGAGAAAGTAATAAATATAGCCTAGAGGGGAATAAAGATATGATTGTTCTGAGCATCCTCCTTAAAATAGAAGCTCTGGGAGGAACCAGCCAATCAGAAGGAGAGATCACAGGGGCAGAAGGTATTTCCAGCATGAGAAGTATCAGAGTAGAGTGAGCCTCTGGTGTGAAGAGGTTTCTACGACATGGGAGAGAAAGCTTAGGAAGTCTGAAGTAAGCTCTGGAGAAGGATTTCCTGATACATACACCTTATCTACTTGATGAAAATCATGCACAATGAAAAGTTTCTGATTGGTCTGTCTTTAGGAAAGTCTATTGAAAAGAAAGAGCTTCTTACTCAGTGGACATTAAATAGAAACTCTCACTCTCTTCTGAAAGTATGGCTTGGGCTCTGCTGGCTCCCTCTTGGACTTTTCATGGTGTGAAAAAGAAATTTCTCCTTCCTTCTCTTCCTCCTGTAGCTCTGGCAACTGCTTGCACATGTGGTTTTGAATGTACTTTAGCTAAACTGGAAACTGGATCTCAAAGTTTTAACATTCTCTTCTGCTTTGTATTTCGAGAAAGAGCACATGTAACAAACAGCAAGCTCTTCAGAGAATACAGAGGTTACAAGCAGAAAGAGAAACAGATCATCAGACAGGCTTCCAACTGTCTGACCATTATATCCATACCTTGTCAGTTACCAGAGAGGGAAGCACCAACATCTGGGTTTTCAAAGTCGGGGGGCGCAATGGCTGCCCAGAGTCTTGTCTGGTCAAATCACACAACACTTCTCAAAGTGAGCTGCAAAACAAAATCTCACATCAGGGTATATATGGCCTTCTCCTGGCTCAGAGAATGTCACAACCCTCTTGACCCACCGCTCAATCACAGAGCACCAAGGTGTGAGCATTCCTGAAAACCAAGCCTCCTGCCACAGGCTCCAGGTGCACAGGGTAGGGAAGATCTTAAATTCCCATTCCCAAAACAGCACAGCTGACTGATTATTGACCCTAAGATGGAGATATATGTGTGTGTATATATTATACATATATATATATATATATTTATATGTGTGTATTCATATATGTGTATGAATAGATATATATCTATATACATATAGCTATAGCTAAATATATCTATATCCATTCCTATATGTATGTACATATCCATATAGATATAGATAGATAGATAGATAGACAGACAGACAGACAGACATATATAGGCTGCCCAGTAGTAAACAACTAAAGATGAGATTGTCATGCCCTAACCTGCCACAGTGTTTTATTATCAACCCTCTGAGAGAGCATATGTATAATCAGTTATTGTATCATATTTGAAGTATTTATTAATCAGTGTTTACAAGCCTTGTATTTTAAGTATTTCTTCTGTAGTGGTAGAAATTATTTGTAGTCTTATACCTAACCTCTACTGCTTTGTACACTGAAGATCTTTCCTAGAGTTCCTCTCTGTCTTCAGGATTCAGTTTAAGCACCACATTCTAAATGAAGCCTTTCCTGATTCCCAATTGCTGGTGCCCTCTGTACCTAAGTTATCTTTTATTTATTTTGTGTCTCTTGTAAGTGACTCATGTACATGAGGCAGTATGGCATAGCAGGAGGTTAATACTAAAGCTTACTTGGGAAACAAACAATTTTTGCAAGGCTATTAATTAGCTTCTTACCTTTGCACCTCTGTTGGTATTGTCTGATTGAGCAGCCAAGTTGATTGTCCCAAACTGGTCTTTCTAATGCTTCCCCTGACACCAACTACTGTAGCTCCAGGGACCTGGGAAGCTACCAGTGTACATAGGTCTTTCAGGATTTCCTGACTTTTATGGACTCACAAAGCTTCTCCCTGGAAATGCATATCTCAAGATTAATAATTAGATATATATGGATGTGTCCACATTAGAATTTGGGCATAATTCCTGCAGCTAAATATAAGCACTGGGAAACATTAAAGCAAGCAATAATGATTATCAGTATTAAGTAACATAAAGTTATTTTGTTTTATTATTTATGTTATTCAGATAACATAAAGTCTCTTTGATCTAACTTGTTCCTGGTAACCCACTTCAAATATCCTTTTAATCTCCTTAGTTCATCTTGGGTTTTAGCTATCCATGTAGCCATTTGATCCCAGAAATATTTTCCCTTGGAGATTCTGGAATAGGCCTCATTCCCAAGGCAGTTTTTTTTTGAGGGGAGGGGAAGGCAGAGCAATTGGGGTTAAGTGACTTGCCCAAGGTCACACAGCTAGTAAGCATTAAGTGTCTGGGGCCGGATTTTAAACATTTAAACTCTAACTCAGACATTTACAATAAAGATATTATATTTACAAATTTGGTCTCTAATTAGTTTACAATGCCATAAATTGCCCTTTCTTTCTTGTCTGTCTTCATCTCTGCCACCTCAACTGGTCAGAGCTGAGAAGATCAAGAAAAGACTATCTTGCAGTTTTTCCTGTCTATTCGAAAACCTTATTTCTCACTCTAAGTCTAATTAAAGGTGAGTGGAAATAAGTCCCTATTTATTGGGAAGGAGATTTTAGTATCAGAATTGTAATATATTGCAGGTAGCAGGGAGAAATGTTTTAGGTATGAAACCTCATTAATTAACTTAAGCTCATGGAAGATTTTAATTTTTAAAATTAAAAAAAGTTCAAATTAATTTTTAAAATTAAAAAAAAATCTCTTATGATGCAGACAGCTTAGAAGAGGCTATACCCAAAGAGTCACATCAGTGTACTCTTCCTCACCTTTCTAAACTCCCTAAACTTGCTTCAGATTATCACTCTCCCATCGCTTTTCTTTGAAGAGTTAGGGGAGTATTTGTGCCAGAAGTCAGGGACCAGGAGCCTAGCTTCTCACACATATAAGGAGGTGGAATTTTCTTAACTATCAAAGCCCATAGACATATCTATAGAAATAGATGTCAAAGCCATTTGTTGGGCAACCTGTTTTTCAAATTTAGGGGGAAAATTTTTGATACTTCAGCTGCCCAGATGTGCAAGTGAGTAGGTTTTGATTTGATTGGGCCAACCTCAGTCCACATGGGGTGTTAAGATTATTCTTGGGGCAAGGGATATCTGTTCCCTGAAGTTAATCCTGTCCAAACACTTGCATAGATATTTTCTTTATTTTTCTTTTTTTGCCTTTTTGGAGGGCAATTGGGGTTAAGTAACTTGCCCAAGGTTACGTGGCTAGTTGTTTTGTGTGGGTGTTAAGTGTCTGAGGCTAGAAGTGAACTCAGGTCCTCCTGACTCCGGGGCCAGCGCTTTACTCACTTTGCCTCCTAGCCTCCTTTTGCATAGATATTTTAAAAACTAGGCTTTAGATGATTTGGATTTCTAGAAGGGAATCTTTTCCAAATAAACCAGGAGATAACCAGGTGTCTTTAGAAGAATGGATGGGCTAGATACCATACTTTAGAGTAAAAAGATTTGCCAGGAATATTTGAACCAGAATCTAAAAGTCCCCCAAAAAGAAACTTTTTTTTTAACCAAATCAGAAACCAATTGACTGAATCCTTCAAAATAAATTTCTATTGTCAGTCCAAAGCTTTGTTGTTCACAGCAACAACACTATAAAATAGATAATTGAGACAGTAACTAGAAAGAATGATATCCCCTGATGATTTCCGACCTACCTCAATATGACACAGAGCTATATATGCCAAAGATATTTCTGGCTTTTTTTTGCTTTTTGGAGGGGGGAAAGCAAGGCAATTGGGGTTAAGTGACTTGCCCAAGGTCACAAGGCTTAACAAGTGTTAAGTGTCTGAGGCCAGATTTGAATTCAGGTTCTCCTGACTCCATGGCCAGTGCTCTATTCACTGTGCCACCTAGCTGCCCCTAAAGATGTATTTTTTACAGCCAGATCTACCTAGTGGTTAATTTTAACAAGACAAGAAAGGGGATCTCTGATTTAACCACTGTAATGTTTTTAACCAGACCAGACAGAGCCACTGAGATATTTTCAAAATGTTTAACAAACTCCAAGAGGCTACTTAGTCTATTCAAAATTTCAAATTCAAAATTCTTATTTTAGACCACCCAATGATCAATTTTGTCCACCCCGGGATCAATCTTAACTCCCAGTGATCAACTCTGATCATCCAGTGATAAGCCCAGAATTTAGAGACAATGGTCACAACACAGACAAGTCTCTTATTTAAATTCTTGCAGGGAAAAAAAAAATCATACAAGGTATTGAGGCCTTATTCTGCCTATTTAAAACCCAGAATTTCTCAGTGTAGCCCCTACTGCAGCCACCTGAATCACAACACCATGCTCATCAGAGTGTCTGGGCAGCTACCAGTTTGAGAGTCCCCCAAATGTCAACAAACTGATTATTCAAATTCGAGAGACCTAGTTGATCCATAGTAACTGTCCCCATTGTCCCTAATTGTGTACTTCCTTATTTGCTTTTGCCTTTCCCATGGTCATTCCCCTCACCCCATTTGCCTTGAAATCTACTCCGTGGGCCCATATCCTCCCACTCTTCTATGTGTCAGTAGAACTCCGATTCCCCTTTCCTTAATGCCAGAGGAGTGGTCTCTCTAAGCAGATTCCTGCAGACCATTGGAAAGTCCTCTTTTCAGGAGCATATAGGTGGCTCCATGGATAGAGCACCTGCCCTGGAATCAGAAGGACCTGAATTCAAATTTGACCTCAAACACTTACTAGATCTGTGACCCTAGGCAAGTCACTTAACTGATTGCCTTGCCAAAGGGAAAAAAAAAATTCTCATCTCCCTTTATACATATCTCTCTTTTCACATGGAAGCATTCATCCCACCACTAAAACACAATTTTCTCTTTTCATTCCCACCTTTTGCTCCTCACCTTTTCTCCTGTAAGCTCTTCTCTACCTGGGAGATTACAGGAGTCATTTCCCCCTCATTGTTAGCCTTTGATTTTATTATGGTATGTTGTCTATTGCCCTATATCTTCTTTCTCTTTATCTCCCCTTTTATACACCCTACTATTCTAGAATTTAGTCTTGCAATAAAACATTGATTCACCTGTAGGCAGGGTGTTGTGAAGTTTAGTCGATGATGTTTCAAATCTGTTTCTCCACCATCACATCTATTTAACACCTGCTTTCACCCTTATCTCCTTATGTTTATTTAGAAATAAATCCCTTAAAGATCTCTCTATTATTTTCTTGTTGTTATCCTTGCTTACCTTCTTATTGTTTCTGTTGTCTGGGATGTTTGAGAAGCAAATGCTTTGTTCAAGTCTGGTTTTCTTTCTAGGAATACTTTGAACAACTTGTATTGAATGTCCTTCTTCTGGGACTTCTAGAGGAGCAAATAGCACCGGCTGGATGCTGGGCTCTTTTCTGCAAGTTACATATAGATATGTATACATATAGACACATGTGTCATGCCCCAGGTGCCTCTGTTTCCTAATTTTCTGGCTGAGTTCTGCAATAGAACAGATCATGGCCAAGCTGTCATCAAAGCCTAAATAAGCTTCTGCCTTTTGGATTTTGGCAGCCCTGGGATGGGAGGAGGGGTGATGCAATTTAGAACTGAGTTCTGTTGTAAGCCATGGATTGGTTTGCACAGCCCCACTACAAATGATTGAATGGGTAGCTGTGGGAGAGGTTGTTGAGTGAGGAGTTGGCCTTCTCTCTCATTAGTTCATTTAATTGTTACCTTGTTTAGATTCTTGGTGACTTAAACCATGGAAACAGATAAAGTTGTTTTATTTTTTGGTGCATCATTCTTATTTTGGTGAGATTTGAGAGCTCCTATGGATCACAGAGAATGTCTAGTGCTCCATCTTGTTGGTTAAATGATCCAGAAAGCTTCCTTCTTCTCCTCTCCTCCCCCACCCCCATTAGATTTAAATGAACACCGAGTAACCCAAGAGGGAAAAGGAAATTATTAGAACCAACATTCAGTCAGACTGAGGGATGTGCTCCAACAGGGGGAAAAGTGGGAGGTTTTTTTCTGCTTTGTTTCAATGATAATAGGAATTCAATAGGATCATTAAATACATATGAATCACAGAGGTTTTTAACCTCTTTGCTACACTTTCTAGTCTCCAAGCCTGATGCTGGGTTCCCCAAAATTACACAGTTGCAGTGTAATCCTAAGGATTACTGTACTGCTAGCAACCATATTCTATTCCTAGCCACAATCCAAATTTTCTGAAGCAAAGGCTTAGGAAGGGCACTGTTTGCCATTTCGAATTTAATCAATCAATCAACAAGCATTTATTAAGAACATACCTGTACCAGGTACTTCCATAGGTGCTGAAACAATCCCTGCAAACATGAAGAGCACATTCTAAAGGGGAAGACTAGTATATACTGAATGAAAATAAAGAAAATAAATCCAGATTAATTAAATACAAGGTAGTTTGGGCATAATGGGATCAGGAAAGTCTTTGTGTTGATGGTGGTACTTGAGCTGTCTCTTGCAGGAAGGAAGGTACTCTGTGGGGCACAGGCGAAGAGGATTTCCATTTAAGGTGTGGCAGAGACAATCTTTGTGTTGTATATGTGAGGAACCAAGTGAAGGACAGTTTGGCTGAATAGTAGAGTGGAAGGTGGGGAAAAAGGAAAGGAAGGAAGGAAGAAAAAAGAAAGAAGGGAAGAAAAAAGAAAGGAAGGAAGAAAAAAGAAAGAAAGGAAGAAAAAGGAAAGAAGGAAGGAAGAAAAAAGAAAGAAGGGAAGAAAACGGAAAGGAAGGAAGGAAGAAAAAAGAAAGAGGGGAAGAAAAAAGAAAGGAAGGAAGAAAAAAGAAAGAAGGAAAGAAAAAAGAAAGAAGGAAAGGAAGGAAAGAAAGAAAGAAAGGAAAAAAGAAAGAAAGGAAGAAAGAAAGAAAGAAAGAAAGAAAGAAAGAAAGAAAGAAAGAAAG
>NW_027187269.1:1129053-1202807 GCF_028583685.1 Petaurus breviceps papuanus
GAAAGAAAGAAAGAAAGAAAGAAAGAAAGAAAGAAAGAAAGAAAGAAGCATTTAGTGCCTACTATGTGCCAGTCACCTCATCTACTGCCCTAATTTTACAGATGGGAAAACTGAAGGTCAGAAAGATAAAGAAACTTGCCCAAGGTCAACCATGTTACAAACAATAAGGTCAGAATCTTCTAAGTCTAGATCTATTTTCATTCAACTATACCATTATGACATTTGACCATGTTCTATGGTCAAAATTTATGTCAAGAACCTTAGAGTTCATCCACTTTCACACCCTGTGGCACCAACGTGACATTCACAGAACCAACAGCAACTATGAATATGCTGACATAGTTCTGAATCGCAAAATATAACAGACTCTCCATATATAAGACAGAAGCAACCAGACACCAGAAAGCCAAATCCCAACACCAGAAAAACCAAATTCATCATAGCAACAAAGAAATCTATACCAAATCACACTGTAGAGGTCAACAGCATCCCAAAGCCTTCCCACAAACACTCACAAGCCTAGCTGTCTCCTTGCCTGTGTCCTTTCTCTCTCATACCACACTAACTGCTCTGTCTCCCAGCTTCCTCTGGGCTCTGCTCCGCCCTTCCAGCAAACTCCTCTCACCATAGGCTCCATGTGATTATATTCGGACTTTTAAGGGACAGGGAAGATCTTCAAAGTCCCTTCAAACTACCATTACACACTTTCATTTTATAGATGAGAAAACTAAGGCCCAAAGAGACTGGTCAAATAAATAATATGACTATGAGTTGAACCCAGGACTTCTGATGTCATAGTCTGCACTACTGTAGCACAGCTATTCTAGTTGAGAAAAAAAAAGTAAAATTACTTCCCTTTTACAAAGTACATTGATAGGCCAGAGAATGTCCAGAGGAGAATAGCCAGGCTGATAATAGACATTGATTTCATATCATGAGAATCAGTTGAAAGAACTGGGTATGTATAGCATGAAGACAAAAATACTTAAGGGAAACATGATAGCTCTGTTCAAGTATTTGAAGGGCTCTCATATAGAAAGAGTAGATTTATTTTGTTTGGTCCCAGAGGGAACAATGAATGAATAAATGCAGAGACAAATTTAGGCTTGATATAAAGAAATAACTTCTTTACTATTAGACCTGTCCAAAAAGTGGAATGGGAGGTGATAGGTTTTTTTCTCATTGAAGATTTTCAATCAAGTATTATTAAGGACCTATTAAGCACCATACACTGTGTTAGATTCTAGAGATACAAAAACAAACAGTCCCCGACCTCAAGAAGCTTACATTCTACCAGGACTGGTACCATTTGTAAATATACAAAATAAATACATAAATACAAGATATTTTAAGGAGAAGAGGTCCCTTTGGGGGGATCTAGGGGATCAGAAAAACCTGTACATGGAAAGTGCTGCCTGAGCAGAACTTTGAAGTAAACCATGCATTCTAATAGGTTTAAGGTGAGAAGAAAGTACCTTACTAGGTATGAGGAATGGCACAGAGACAGGAAGTAAACCATGGGGACAAAAACAGAAAGGTCAGTTTGTCTGGATTACAGAGGCTGGATGACCACTCATCAGGCATGTTAGACATTCTTTTCAGATGTGGACTGGACTAAATAGAGTCCTTTTCTCCAGTAAAATTATATGACTGTGAACTTTATCTTCATAAACTGCAATTTGCATTTGTCTCCCAGAATTAGATGGCTAATGGATAAGGTGCTGTTTTGACTCACATCAGAAATATAGCAAATATTATTACTTATGGGGTGGGTGCATTGGCAATTGCCATTTCTTGTCTTTTCTACCTCCATAGCATTTCAAGCATACCTCTTCTCTCTACTCATCATGCAGCCTCTACCCTAGTTCAGACCCTCACCACCTCTATCACAACAGCCTGCTAAATCTGGCTTCCAGTCTTTTCCCTCTCTGACAGACATCCTTAGTCTAGGAAGAAACAATATTCATTGGAAAGCCAGGAAGATTTTCATTACATTCACTTTACATTTGTTCTTTCTGAATAAATGGGTAGTTCCCTTTATAGAGTACAGGACTCAGATGTGAGCTCTTTTATGATGCTTCTATTCGAATTTCCTGCCTTGTTCTCCATTAGCTAGGTGCAAACTCCCAAACTGCACACGTTATGCTCCCCTCTCCTCAAGCATGAGTACAAGCCTCTAACCCCTTGCCTGATCAGAAGCCTGGCTGTGCTAGATCACAGCTCTGATGAGAACCAGTCACCTCTGACCAACATTCTGCTATCACTCAAAGACAGGAGCACTTTTAATTCTGTGGAGACAAAATTCCTCCCATTGTTTCCCGCAGTGGTCAAGTCCATGTGGTGGATGATGCCATATCTTTGTAGTTGACTCTGGGTCTTTCAATGTAAAAAGGCAACCATAATCAAGAACACCACCAGGAACATCAAGTCTACAGCAAAGATACTTCAGGTCTCTCGTAGTTATTAATCCTTGTCTCAGGTCAGGGAAAATTGTCCTGTAGTAACACTCACTGTAAGCCAGAACTTCTGTTTCCTAGGAACCCACTGGAAGAGGAAGTGGGGCTGGGGAGGCAGTGAGAGGGATACAGAATCTTTGCTCCAGGAGAGGTCCCAAGGGTCTGCCCCTCTTCTTCTGTGGGGGTTAGTTAGGCACTTTTCACCTCCTATTGAAGAAAATCTCCTTCCAGTAATATCCTTCCCTTAGTCCTTCCTGAGGGAGGAGTAATGCAGTGATCACCATGTACTTGCAACAATGTGAAAAGGGCAATTAAAATGAAATAAATTGTTATTTTTTTTTAATAAAATGTAAACTAATAAAATTATCTTATAAATTATTTTATGAAAAGTGGAGAACACATCAGATAAGTATTCAGGGACATGAACAAACAGTTCTCAAAAAAACTACAAACTATTAAAAACCACAAGAAAGAATGTTCCAAGTCACTTGTTGTTCATCCTTCTTTCTCAAAGAGCACCAGTGACATCATGGAGATGCTATCTTGACTTGCACATGAATTTGGATTTAAGTGAGGCAGAATGAGAATCAAAACAACTGTAAGGATCCATCTCTGTGTTAGGAACAGTCTTTCCTTGACAGGGTATCTCCGTTTTATCTGACTTCCCTGACTTCCTGAAACCTGATTGGCTCCAACTTCCTGGCACAGGTTCCTGGACTAGAGGCATAAAAGGTTCCAGCTGCATTCAGTCTTTGCCTCTCAGACTTGGTGGTTGCCTGAAACCATTTGAGTTGGTCTTCTCTTCCCTCCCCCTCCTTTCACTTCCCAAACCTCCAAACAAAAGACATTTCTCCTCTGGTATTTCAGTTTTTCCCTTAAATTAAATTTTATTTCCAGCTCTGAATTCTCACACTCTCACCTTTCCTTCCTCTCACTGGGAGAACAAAAAAAAAAAGAAATTCAAAAACCATTACTAGCATGTATTGAAAGGCATAAAACAAAAAAAAAAGCCTGCATTAATTGTGTACAAAAGGGGGAAAAAAAAACCTCAATCTCCCTCTGAATCCATCACCTTTTCTATCTGGAAGTGAGTAACATCATGATTATTCTTGAAATGTGATTGGTCTTCCCAGGTTTCTCTAAAACCATCCCCTTCATCATTTCTTACATCACAGTAATATTCAATCACATTCTGTTTAGCCATTTATCAAATTGATTGGCACATCTTTTCAATTCTTTGCCACCAAGAAACGAACTGCTATTAATATTTTTGTACATATAGGCCCTATTTCCTCTTTCTTTGATCTTTTTGGAGTATCGATCTAGTAGTAGCATTTTTGGGTCAAAGGGTATACAGTTTAATAGCTTTTTGGGCATGGTTCCAAGTTGCTTTACAGAATGGTTTCACCAGATTACAGCTCCAGTTAATGTATCTCTTTTCCCACAGCCCCTCCAGTATTTGTCATTTTCTGTTTTTGTCCACTTTGCTAGTCTGCTGGGTATAGGCCTCAGAGCTGTTTTAATTTACATTTTGCTAATTATTAGTGATTTAGAGCATTATTTTTTCATGTGGCTATTGATGGCTTAGATTTCTTCCTCTGAAAATTGTTTCTCTGTATCTTTCTACAGGAAGCCTTCCTTTACTCCTCTTAATTTCAGTGCTTTCCCTCTTTT
The DNA here is from genome assembly GCF_028583685.1 of Petaurus breviceps papuanus. Lineage (NCBI taxonomy): Eukaryota > Metazoa > Chordata > Mammalia > Diprotodontia > Petauridae > Petaurus > Petaurus breviceps. The sequence continues at coordinate 1,133,184 of NW_027187269.1, forward strand.
AATAATTTCCTATTTATCCTGTATTTGTATTGCTTACTATCCATCCATCCATCTATTCATCTGTTCATCCATCTATCCATCTATCTATCTATCCTTCTATCTCTCTCTCTATCATTTGCCTGTAGTCTTCCCTGACAGACTGTAAGTTCCTTAAGAGCAGGAACTGTCTTTTCTGTCTTTTGCCTCTTTTTGTATCCCCAGCACTTGAGCACAGTGCCTGGCACATAGTAGGGGCTTAATAAATCTTTATTAAATTGAATTTGACTATTTGTCAGTTGGGGAATGACTTCTATGCTTATAAATTTGTTTCTGTTGACTACAAATCTTAGAATTGAAACTTTTATCAAAGAAACTTATTGCAAAGATTCACCCCCAAATGTCTGCTTCTCTTCTACTTTTAGCTGCATTTTTTTTTATTTTTATGTACTCAAAATTGTCCATTTTTGTGTATTAATACTCCTGAGTCGCTTTCTCTGTCTGTCTGTCTGTGTCTCTCTGTGTCTATCTCTTTGCCTCTGTCTCTGTCTCTGTCTTTGTCTCTCTGTCTCTCTCTCGCTAGGCCTTGAGCCCTTATCCATAGATCTGAGGCATTATTTCTTCCACGGTCCTCTTATTCGTCCTCTCTTCTGATACTGCCCTTTATGTCTAAACCATGCACTCATTTTGAGCTTATTTTGAAAGTATACATTGTGAGATACTGGTCCATACCTTGTTTTTTCCAGACTGCTTTAGGGGGTGCTGTTATTCTGCTTTGTTCCTGCAACCTGCTGAGCCTGAGCCCTAAGAATGATACTGATCCTTAAATATCAGGAGTGCCTGTTTCACCTCAGCTGTTATTTGCAATGACTTTCTCTGATGACATTAGTTACATAAGGGTCATGTAACAAGACCTGAAACAGTCATGTCATTCCCATCATTCTCAGGATGCACAGCACATATCATTCCACTCTGAGGAGGAACTCCATAGTTTTTTTCTCCTTTGAAATGCATGGTATTAGAGACAAAGCTAGCTTAGGGGTCATCTGATCTTCTCAAGTCAAGTCTTTGAGATGGTTTTCCTGGTGGATATGATTCATGTCCAAAGACAATGACAATTTTCAGCATATGATATCTGTATACCTCAGGGATATGGTCTTTGCCTTACTCATAGATGAAGTAGAGTTTTGGGAATTAATTGTGACATTCATTTTCTCTGCAGAAATGCCTCTTTTGATTAGAGGGGCTCCTACATGTTTTAGCAATTCCTCCTACTCAGAGGATCAACAAGTCTGAAATTTCCAGGAATTATTATTATTAATCAACTAAATTAATTAATTAACCTATTATTAATTCCTCAGTCATATCTCCATGGTCAAACTTCTCAGTCAGGATTAGAAAAAATTTCGAAATTGTCTCACCTGCCTTAGCATCATGAGCCTTAATTGTATACTCTTTCAATCCTTTCACTTTTCTGCCCAGTATCCTTAAAATGGCCTCCTTTTTGAGGTGTGGGTTTACTCCTGTAGACTCTGTGTTTTTCAGTTTCAAAAGCAAGTAATACCCCTTAGTTACTTTAGTTTTCACCTTTTCTAGAGATTGTTCCACATGTGCCAATTTTTTTTTTTTTTGCTTTTTTGGAGGGTGGAAGAAGGCAGGGCAGTTGGGGTGAAGTGACTTGCCTAAGATCACACAGCTAGTAAGTATTAAATGTCTGAAACCATATTTGAACTCAAGTTCTCCTGACTCCAGGGCTGGTGCTCTATTCACTGCGCCACCTAGCCGCCCCTGACATGTGCCAATATTAATATACAAATATTAATGCATTTAATAAATATATGGTATTACAGCAACAATAGTCTCTTAGATTAACAAAGGTTTTGTTTTTCTTTTATTAATGTGGAAAAAAGAGGGCCAAACTTTATACTTAAAGTGCCACAATGAATACACATAGCAAGTAGCAAAAAGCAAAACAACCACAACAAAAACTCATTACTCCAAGTGGATAACAAATCATTTTCAACTGAGAAAGAAGAAGAGAAAGAATGATGGCACATATTTGCTGTTTAAAAAGAAATATATTAAATTCAACAAGGAAAAAGACAGGGACCTGAAGTAGGAAGAATGTGTTTTAAATAGTAGAATTGGAGAAGGAAAGCAAAACAAATTGCAACTTTGAAAAGTGGATTATAAAGAGAAAATTAAAAGGATGAAAGACTGGGGCAACTAGGTGGTGAAGTGAATAGAGCACCAGCCCTGGAGTCAGGAGGACCTGAGTTCAAATCCAACCCCAGACACTTAACACTTAACTAGCTTGTGACCTTGCACAAGTCACTTAACCCCAATTGCCCTACAGAAAGCAAAAAAAAAAAGAGGAAGGATTGAGTGGGAGTGGGAAGGAAGGAGTGAATTGAGAAAGAGATTTTACCCTCAGTAAAAGGTATTTTTTCACAATTTATTTCACAAATTATGAAATGTGCTCAGCCCTTGGTAAGACTGAATTCTTTTGCATTGCAATGACCATCATTACACAATTGCTTGAGGGGAGGCCTCCTGAAATAAAAGGGACTTACCAGCTGTAAGAGAATCATATCTGTGTAAATTGGTTTCTAATTTTTTTAATGGTAGTTCAGCTAAAGCAAGTCTTCAGTACTATAATTGTATGTGGACATAAGTAGCCAATGAGGAACCCCAACAGTGCCAGAAGGCAAACCAATGCAGATCCCTAAAAAATGTCCTGACAAAATAATCTGAGTTTTGTTTCTTTATTTGTAATTTGATATTTGATAGACCAACCATGGTTTCACCACATAGATTTTTGCTGTGATTCTTTGGTATAAACAAACCATTGGGGTAGTCATTTAAAAGCCAACACTGAATTCTCCCCAGGAGCTGAGAGAATTTCAGAAATTGGGGGTGCCAACTACATATACCCCATTTAATTAGCTGAGGACAGGTGGGGCATTGTAATTCTCCCCCTCTGCCTCTCTATCTTTCTCTCTCTCTAGCTTCTGCTGAGGGTCTCCCGAAGAGAACAGAACTCAGGCTTATTTCCCCAATGACAGCAGAAACACCTACTGCTTCCATGTGCAACATTTGAACTGACCTAGAGAGCCTCTGGCTTTGTTGCTTTTCATGCTGTGTTTGAGCAGTCAGGCAGCAGCAGTAGGAACACCCACACTATGCCTTGCCAAGCACAGGAAGTCTCTAGCAGGCCTATAGCAATCCTTTGCATGGTGGAAAGGGGAGAGGGGGGTGGTAAGGAAGGGAATGTTAGCCATAGCTGTGCTGAGTCAAGCCCCAGTAGAGGCAGCACAATGATGCTGAGGCCTACTACAGTTCTGGAACTCAGGATCTGCTAGTGGAAATTATTCTATCCTAGTATGGGTGAAGTACATGACTGTATCAGAGAGGGCAGCAGGAAGAACCACAGGTGCCAGTGGCAGTGGTGGGGTGTTTTTGTGTGTGGGAGGAGATATGTGTGTGTGTGTGTGTGTGTGTGTGTGTGTGTGAGAGAGAGAGAGAGAGACAGACAGACAGACAGACAGACAGACTTGCTTAAAACTGCAGTTTAGGAACATCATTTTGGCTGAATGGAGGACAGATTGGAGTGGGGAGGTATTTGAGGCAGGCAGACCCACCAGCATAACCATAGGCTATTTGCCTACATGTATCATTTTTAAGTGCAAGCTAATAATTATGCAATTTTCTCTAAAATACCCTAGCCTTTGAAGTTTTAATTCAGGAGACTGACAGACAGGCAAACACAGAGACACAGAGAGATAGACACAGAGAGAAACAACACAGAAACGAAAAGAGATAGGGAGGCAAACAGAGAAACAGAGACAGAGACATATATATAATTGGCTTGACCTGTGTCTGGAAATCAATTTTTTTTAAGGGACAATACAACTAAATAGTGAGAAAATTTCTTCTACAAATGTTAATTTGAGATTCTGTTAAGAGTAATATGATTTAACACTTATTTAGAAAGCTAATATTGTTAGCCCATATAGAGGCCAAGGAAAATGAGAAGTTGGCAAAGGTCATCAGTTAGTGTCACCAGAGGATTCCTACAAATGTCATTGCTGCCAGGTTAGTGGTACTATTACCTCCTGCCCTCTCAACCAACATTTTCCAATAAAAGGAATACTGAATTCTGAGTAGTAGTAGATAGTGTGACCACTAGTATACAGGATAGGTTTCATCAGCAGAGAGCTTGTTGTGGTAGGGATGTCTAGGAGCAGCTAATGGTGTGTCTTTTTCTGAATAGGTAGCCACAAGGCCTTCTGCTCTGTGTACTTTCATGAGCTCTATGAGTAGATATCCTTAGGCAGGAAGGTCAGACATTCAATTCAGAAGTAGGTGGAAAAATTTCTTCCATCACTTTCAGAGTCTGCTTCACTCCAGGAGGAAGGATGAAATTTGTTACATTTTGCCAGAGTGGGTGTCAGCCTTGGAAGCAGCAAAAGTTAGATTTACACCATTGGCATCTTTTAATTTTTCACCATTGCATTACTTTCCCTCTGCACAGAGTGCTGAGGCAGAGCTGTTCACTATGTGCTTTCCAGAAATGAGAGGAGAATGGCCCTCCTTTCAGTTATTATATTCCAGTGAGGAAATGGTCCAGTTTGATACTATACCATGTATCTCTCTTAATAAATAAGAGAATCTCCTACTTTCATCAGGAATGGATTTAAGAGGGAGCAATACATATATATTTAGAAGAGTATAAAAGTCTTCTAAATTCAGAAGAAATAAAATGGTAGTGATGGGGTGCTTGGGATCTATGTTTGTAACATCAATTTGTAAAACCAATTTATAACATCAGTCTGTAAAACCAATTTGTAAAATCAGTTTGTAAAATCATACTCCCCCCTCCCAGTCTCAGAGCATTAACTCTGCCCCTTCCCCCTACCCGCACTCTGCCTAGCTTCAGCTATCCCTCATCAGTAGGGGCATATGGAGGGAGGAGAGGACAAATAAGGGACTTTAGGGGGAAAGGTGAGGGAACAGGTTAAAGGTGGATATAGAAGGGTCTTTGGATTTACAAGAATGGGGGATAGAGGAAAGATCCTTGGAGGGGGATAGGCAAGTAATAGGAGGGCAACGTAGTGGGTAGATGTAAAGTAGAGGAGACAGGAGGGATAGAAAACAAGAGATATGCACAAATATAAAAACAAAGATCAGGAGTAGAAGAAGTTTGAGAAAGTATATGTCTACATATCTATGTATATATGTATATGTGTATGTATATTTCTATAGCTATAAAGAAACATATCTAAACTTTATTGTGGCCTTTTGTGGGGTGGGAGGGAGGGGAAAAAAAGTAAAAAAGCGTACAGCGGAAAACAAAAGAAAACTTACAAGAAAGCAAAGCAAAGATAGACAATTCTCAACATAACATGTTTTATTTATCATACAGGCTTTCTTGAAATCAAAATTTATTGTTACATATTTTTAATCTTCTCTTATGTTCTGCTACACACACAATATACTTTTTCTTCTTTCTTTGTATTTAAGTTTCAATATTTAAATTTATGATATGTTTTTGTTTCTTTTTTCTATTCCATATTTGTGTTCTGGCCCTTGAGTCTAAAATTTAAAAAAATTTTCAAAAAAAGTATGAAAATCCTAACAAGAATTACATGAAAAATTTTATCTTTGTCAAAAAATCTAAGCAGTTACCATTATCTTACCAGAATGTGAAAAGAGAGAACTATTTTTTAAAAAGGAAATTAGATTTCTTTTAGGGCTGCAAAATATTGATGCTCTGAAAAACTTGCAGAAATCCATTCTAAGATTTTCTCTTCTTTTGCACACTGCCATCAATTTATTTAATTCACTTGCTTTTTTGTTTCTCTTTTCTTCTCTTCCTCAAGTCTTACACTGCCCTTCCCCTCAGAAAAAGTCAACCTAAAGAGTAACCTAATAATTTAGCTTCTTCTCCTCCTGGCTCAGCTTTTAACTTTTCATGAAAAATTGAAACAGAACAAGATATTAATCTTGTTTGTCTGGATGCTATGAGGTCTAGGGTTTTACTCATTAGTTCTAGTTTGGGTTGCTGTGATTAACATCATCATGTAGAAGGCTTTATGGTGGGAATGGCAGCTTCAAAAGCACATTTTATAACCCTAATTCTGGCCTTTCCTCAGCATGCTTACAGCCTGTCCTCACGTATTAACTATAATTATCTGGAGAGACCTAAGAAGTAGAAGTAAGAAGTACATATGAAAAAAATAAGGCCTTGAGGTTAGACAAGTCACTCAAGGTAAAGCAGTGAAGGTCAGTTTAGAACTGATTCAGGGATCCCCAGCAAACTTACCATTGGCAACTCTTTATTTACCATTAAATAAAGTTAAAATAACTCAAATAGTAACTTTATAGCTGGGTGGAGGATATTTGAGGCTAGGGTAACTGCCTCTCAGGGCTAATAAAAAGATAAGTAAAAGGAAAAGGGATTGACTTTTTGTCCATTGATTTTAAAATGGCTCTAGCTGAGGTTTTGTGGAATTTTTTAAAATTCTGTAATGAACACCAATATGATTGTAAAACACACTTCTTGCAGCCACTGTTGCTTGAGATAACTCCTTCACCATGTATTGTAGAGGAAAATGCTTTTTACCTGGTAGAACCAAGGAGTGATTGAATCACTTCTTGCCTTCTAAAAGGCCTTTCTAAAGGCTTTTGAAATGACAAAAATGCTTTTGAAAGACAGATGTAGACTAAACTAAAACCTGGCAGTTCTAAGGAGAATTGCAGCATTTCTGAAAACAAATATTCTTCCTCTCAGCTGATTTTCACATTCCGTCCGCAAATTTTCAAGTGCTTTTACTGTTCAGAGTGAGGAGCTGCCAATGTCACAGACTTCTCATGCCAACAGAAACCAGAAAATTTTCCAGCACAAGGCATTTGTTTGGCTAACTCCTTCCTATGCCTGGCCCAGAATTTCCTGAGCAAGCATCCTCCTCCTGCTGCTTAATCATGTAAAAAGGAAGGAGAACTCAGAAGAGCTTTCTCCTCCCTTCAATGTGAACTAAGGTTCTATTTTTCTGGTTTCCTGTCCATTTCCAAAAGGAGTTTCTTGTGTGAGGGGAGAGTCACCCAACGGTTTTGCTCAGCATGATCACTTTTGCTTTCAAATATGGTGGGGCAGGGGGTGGGGGAGAGAAAGGCAGAGACAGAGAAATCTAGCTTCCCTGGAAGACAAAACCAGTTATACAGAATATGTTTCCATTGGCTGCTGTCTCTGGACTCAGAATACCAGAAGCAGCTCCCTTCCCAAAGATGACAGTCAATTGGACTGCACTTTAAATGAAAAACAAACATATGAAACCATATTTCCCATTCTATAGAGCACTGTAGAAGTGTCTAGTGTTTCTTTTGGGACTTAAACTAGATACATTCATCAGTTCATGAAAAGGAGGTGGGGTGGGTGGGGGAAATCTCATTGGCTAGTTTCTAGGAAATGCATAGCGCCAGTCAAAGGTAACAAATCTATGTCACCCAATACTTTCCAAATTAAATAAATATCCTTGTCATTCCATATCCTTTTGAAGACTAGGCAAGAAGTACTACAAATTATTTTCTCATTTTGCTTTTATAAGGACCTTTATAATCTGAAAATGTATTCACAAACCACCCCCAGTCTAAACTAATTTTTGAAATTAAGAGAACTGAGACCTCCACTAAAGTTCTACCCATATGTCTCATCATGGTATGGAGGTGATCCTAGGGGTCTGGTAAGGGTCTTCCAAAGATTGTTTTGCTGGCTAAGGGCAATCTCTGTCAGATCCTATCAAACTGAGAAAGTTGGCAATATGTTACATATTCATCCTCCCAGTAGAAGCCTAACCTAAATTTGAAATTATTCGATTCCAGAAAATCAGTCTCAGGTTTATGAAATTTTTTGGATATGGCAATTCATTAGGACCATCAACCAAAAACCAGAAGGGTTGTGGTATGCATCAATGGAGTGAGCACTCATATAAATTCAATATTGATGTATTGTTCTGAGAAAATTCAATATTTTTAATACCTCTGAATACAGGCTAAATCATATTAATACCAGAAACTCACTGGTAGTTTATGAACTGTCTCTAAGAGAGTAGCAAACTATCCTTTGAAGAGAACCGGTGTACTAAAATTATTTTCCTACTGCCTAACAGAGGGCTTGACTGAACTTCTAAAGTCTTATATTAAAATGCAAATAATCCTGATTACAGTCATATGTTGGTCAAGGTTAATAAAGACCATAACATATGAAGAAAGAGCCTCAGAGAGATTAGGTGATTTACCAATCATCACATTGCTAGTAAATTTCAGAGGCAGGATTTAAACCCAGCACTTCCTGACTCCAAATCCAGCATCCCATTTACTATCTTACACTGTCTCCCTAACTTTCTAAAGATCTTCCAGACCTACAAACTATGAGACAGTTAGGTGGTGTAGTGGAAAGAACCAAAGTCAGAAAAATATAAACCCAAATCTGGCCTCAAACATTGACTAGTTGTGTGATCATGCCTGTTTCCTTATTTATAAAATAGAAATAAAGATTTTTCAAAAATCTACCTCCAAAGCTTGCTGTGAGGATAAAGTGAGAAAATATTTGTAAATCACTTTGCAAATCTTAAATTACTATATAAATGCTTGTTTGTTATTGTGATTATTATACAATTCTGAGGGGCACCTCTTAGGTGGTATCACATACATATTAAGGATCATATCAATACAGAGGGTGGGGACTGAGTCTTGCTTATGTTTTTATCTCCCCCAGTGCCTAGTACAGTTTTTTGTACAAAGTATATGCTTATTAATATGTTGTTCAATTTGAATCATGACTGTCATATATAGTTGCCTCTGCTTAACAATTCAAATTTCACTTAAAGTTCATGAAGTGAATTTGTCTCAAAACTACCTTCAGTATAACACAAAAAGTTAAAAGTATGGTCTGACCATCAAATACGCTAACAATACCAGAAGAGCTTTTGATTTGGGTGAGAAAGCTTAAATAGTCTTTTAAATGTCTCATTTCCCTTTTTATCAAACTTTTCCTGAATGTAATATGTCATATATAACTGAATAGCTGAGGGGGAAAAACAAAGAGAAAACAAACATAATTATTATTTAAGTAATTTGAGGCAGCATATTTCAGTATAAAGTATTTGGCTACACATATCTGTGTAACTGCATTTATACTGTAGCACGTGAAAAATGAAATGATTGAGAAAACAAAGGTTCTGAGCATATCAATTTATTAAGTAATGCATGTCAATTGCTTAACAAATTGGTTTTGGTACTGGACCCTAGATGTAGTAGATGACAGATTTTTATGTATTAAAAACAATCAAATAAGACCAATTAATTAAAAGAAAACAATTAACCAAGATACAAAATTAGGTAATCTGATTTCTAATTGGAGGAAAGATTAGGTATTTCCAATTTGGGAGTGGATGAACAAACAGGTTCAGTTTCCTGAGATCAGAAAAAGAAATGTTCCACTACCTGCAAGTGTTGGTATTCAATAAAAGGAACATGGAAACAATAACTGATTGACCAGAAGGACCAGTTTTCATATAAGACAGATGAGTTGCTTGAGATATATAATTGTGAGAAAACTCCTTGAATCAATCTTTGGATCTGACAGCATAATGTAGGCCCTTAGTTAAGGGTCTCTAAGCAGCAAGTAGAGGTGGTACAACTTCTCAGTCATGCAAGGCTAGGTTCAAACAATGCAATAAGCTTACTCACAGTTTCCAAAATTGAAGTTTCTCACAAGGTAGAAATTAGACTAGACCTATAACTGAATACAAAGGGAAATGAGCTAGCTCCAGAATTGAGTCACAAGATGGAATCAGTACGGTTCACACAATTCCCACTACCATTTGCTGTTTCAATTCCCTCAATTCCCCCTTTTGATTCATGGGGGAGGGGCCAGCTCACTCCCTCTACACCCACTCACTCCATGGATCACTTATCTATAAGTCAAATTTATAAGGTTTTCATATATTCCTAATCAGAATTGCCTAAGTTAGGCTACAAATCAAACTACTTAGAGAGATCACAATGGACAATTTTGAGAGGAGAGATTTGTATGTCATCAAGGTAACCAAGAAAACTCAGCAAACATAAACACCATGAAACAAAAGGCCAAAACAATGTCATCATAAAACATCACAAGTATTAAATAATATCAAGTCACATATCCTAGTAACCCATGTCCAATGTCCATTTAGTCATTTCATATTGTCTCAAATCCCAGGTGTCTTCATGCAGTCATTTGGTCCCTAGAGATACCTTCTCTTGGACATTCTGGAACAGGCCTCATTTTTAGGACAGCTCTGAAGGGGGTTCTGCTTCTCTGGTTCCAAGTCACTTGTAGAGATTCCTAGGTAACTCTGATAATATCTCCCAATGACAAGACTTAATACATTTTAGAATCACTTAAATTTGGGTCTCCAAACCTCAAGCTTGAGAATTTCTGTTTTTATATACCACTTGATATTTTTATCTTTACCTAAACCCTGTACCTGATATAAGAATCTAAAAAAAATCAGAAGGGTATAATTTATAAAGCAAACTCTTCTATCTTAAAAATATCAGATACTTTAAAAAAAGAAAATAATTTCTCTTTCTTTACAATTATCAATGCAATTTTATATGTAAAATCCTTAATCCAATGTTGAGAACTTATCACTAAAACATACTCAAAGCCTGAATTTCCATGCTAGATGCATTTGGAAGTTAATTCTATCTATCTATCTATCTATCTATCTATCTATCTATCTATCTATCTATCTATCTATCTATCTATCTATCTATCTATCTATCTATCTACTGTTCTTAGAGAAAACAGTGTAATTCTGTTGCTTTTCCAAAAGCCCGGCCAATTGCAATAGCTATTGCTAACTTTTTACCATTTACCCCGCCCCGTGCCCCACTCCCCATAAAAGAGGCAGAGAAAAAAGAGGTACAGCTTCAATCTGTACCTAATTCATCAGTTCTCTATCTAGAGGTTGATGGCATGTTATATCACGAGTCACTGGAATTATAGTAGGGTATTGTTTTGATCAGAATTACTGTCTTTCAAAGTTCATTATCTTTACAACATTGCCATTATTGTGTAGATTGTCCTCCTGGTTCTGCTCACTTCACTTTGCAGTAGTTCACATAAGTCTTCCCACATTTTTCTGAAACCATTCCCTTCATGATTTCTTACAGCAGAATAGTATTTCATCACATTCATATGCCACAACTTGTTTAGCCATTCCCAAATTGATGGACATCCAATTCTTTGCCACCACAAAAAGAGGTGCTATAAATATTTTTATATGTATGGAGCCTTTAACTTTTTCTTTGACCTCTTTGGGGCATAGCCCTAGTAGAGGTTATTGCTGAGTTAAAGGGTATATAGATATAGTTTAATAGTCTTTCAGGCATAGTTCCAAATTTCTTTCCAGAATGGTTGGAATAATTTACAATTCCACCAAAAATATATTATTGATGTACCTGTTTTGTCACATTCCCTCCAGCATTTTTCATTTGCCTTTTATGACTTCTTAGGCATTTTGATGAATATGAAATGGTACTTCAGAGTTGTTTTAATATGAATTTCTCTAATTATTAGTTATTTACAATATCTTTTCATGTGGCTATTGATAGCTTGGATTTCGTCCTCTGAAAACTGTCTCTTCACATCCTTTGAGCATTAATCAACTGGGAAATGGCTAATTATTGTAAATTTGACTCAGTCCCTTATATATCTGAGAAATGAGATCTTTATAAGAGAAACTAGAATAATTTTTCCCATTTCCTGCTTTTCTTCCTTTTTTTGTTTTGTTAGTACAAAAACTTTTTAATTTTATTTAATCAAAATTATCCATTTTACTTTACATGAACTTCTCGATCTCTTTCCCTATCCATAAATCTGACAGGTATTTTCTTCCCTACTCTACTAATATGACATCACCACTATCAAAATCTAATTCATGCTCCCATTTAGAGCATATCTTGATATATATCCTGAAATATAGATCGATTTCTAGTTTCTGCTGGACTGTTTTTTAATTTTTCCAGCATGTTTTTTGTCAGATAGTGGGTTCTTTTCCATTGAGCATTCCAGCTAGGATCTTTGAGTTTATCGAATACTAGATTACCAAGCTCATTTACTTCTGCATATTGTATACTTAATCTGCTCCATTGATCAACCTCTCTATCTCTTACCCAGTACCAAATTGTTTTAATGATTAGAGCTTTGCAGCATAGTTTGAGATCTTTTACTGCTAGGCCTCTTTCTTTCCCCATTATTTTTTATTGATTTTCTTGATTTGCAGGTGAACTTTGGTATATTTTTATAGGTCTATAAAGTAATTTTTTGATAGTTTGATTTGTATGGCACTGAGCAAGTAAATTAGTTTAGATAGGAATATCATTTTTATTAAATTGGCTTGGCCTATTCATGAAAAATGAATATTTCTCCAATTACTTAGATATTTATTTAGAGCATTTTGTAATTATGTTCATGCAGTTCCTTGGTATGTCTTGGTGGGTAGACTCCAAAGTATTTTATACTACTTGTAGTCATTTTAAATGGAATTTCTTTCTAACTGTCCTTGCTGGATTTTGTTGGTAGTATAAAAAAATGTTAATGATTTGTGTGGATCTAGCACACAAGCATGTGCCAGATGTAATATGGGTTGTAATACAGTACTTACAAGGAATCTCCAGCTCAATAGGTTCTAACCCTTGTACAGAGGCAGACACCTCCAGAGTCACGGGCCTCTCAGGGTCATAAAACTCAGTATACTACAGTATTACTGTTTTCTTTTTTGCTTTTTGGAGGGCAATTGGGGTTACCGTTTTTTAAAGCAGTAGCTTGCCTTGCTCAGTCCTGAGACAAATTAGGGGACTTTTCTAATCACTATATAGATGCCCAAATGAGGGATATAAGACTGACAAAACCAGAATAACTCCACTAGCTGACAAGCTTCCTTCTTATTGGTGGGTTGGGCCAATGTTAGCCATTTGAGTTTAAAGGTAGTATATGATGTTCTGGGGATCTTCATGGAAGTTGATGGAATCTGGTTTTTCTTGGGGCTCAAGGTATATATATTTTAATATATATTTTATTTCCCCCCCCCATTACATACTAACACAATTTTTTAACATTTTTTAAAGTTTTGAGTTCCAAATTCTATCCCTCCTTCCCTGTCTGCCCTCCTCCTTTCCTGAGATAGTAATCAATCAGATATAGATTATACATGTAAAATTATGTAAAACATTTCCATATTAGTCATTTTGTACAAGGAGACTAGAATAAAAGAAAAATAATGAAAGAGAATAAAAAAATAGCATACTTCAGTCTGTAGACTAAGAATATCAGTTCTTTGGGGCAGCTAGGTGGAGCAGTGAATAGAGCACTGGCCCTGGAGTCAGGAGGACCTGGGTTTGAATTCGGCCTCAGACACTTAACAAAAAACTAGCTGTGTGACCTTGGGCAAGTAACAACCCCAATTGCCCTCCAAAAAGCAAAAAAAAAAATATCAGTTCTTTCTCTGAAAGAAAATAGTATACTTCATCATTGGCCCTTTGGGATTGTCTTGGATCATTGCTAAGTCATCACAGTTCTTCATTGAACAATATTGGTCTTACTATGGTTCTGTTCACTTCACTATACATCAGTGTAAGACTTTCCAGGTGTATCTGAAATCATCCTGCTTGTCATTTCTATAGCAGCAAGCACCCCAAGCGCGTCCTCAGGGTTTGCCGCCCATACAGGTTCTTGGATCTGCTTTGTTAAAGGAAAGCCACTCAAAATGGGTTAACAAGCTTACTTTAATCAGTCAGACATATATCGTTTACCTTGTTCAGGAGAAAAGGTCAGCACCCTGAACCTCAAAGTACACAGGCATAATTATCAAGACAGAAACATCAAGTAGACAGATTTCCAAACTGTCCAACCACCACATCCATACCCAGTCAACATCTGGGTTTCCACATTCTGGGTTTTTCAAAGCCGGGGGACTCTCAACAACGGCTTCCCAGAATTCAGATCAAATCACAGAACATTTCTCAAAGTGAGTCCCAAAAACAAAGCTACACATCAGGGCTTATATAGCCTTCTCCTGGCTCAGAGAATGTAACAACCTTATTGACTCACTGGCCAATCAAGAAGTATCTACTGAAAAACAAGCCTCCCCCACCCCAGGCTTCAGGTGCACATTAGCCTAGGGGCAGGGAAGATCTTTAAAATTTACATTCTTATTACATTCGGCCCCAAGATCTTTCATGCCCATAGCATAGACAATTTACTTTTGAATTAGCATTAAACATCTCTTAGGTCACATTTTCAAAGTACAGAACTAAAGTTACCAAAGTGGCCACTGGGCCTTAAACAAACACCAAGTACATAGCATTATCACTTCAGTTCAAAACAAGAGTTCAAATAAAGTTCTGGGGGGAGGGGAGTGTTCTTCCCCTCACACAGCTCCAGCCTCTGCTTCCAAGTACAGAGAGGGGGCTGAGCAACAAAACCAACAAGGTGGGGTCCCTGGGGATCCAAGGCACTTCATCCCACCCACCATAGTCACAAGTCCATACTCCCCCTGGGTCCCAAACTGTGGGATGCAGCCAGGAAACACACTCAGTGCCCCTGCTTTGCTGCTCAGTTCTTATCTTTTCCTGTGGCTGAATTCCGAACTCCTGGGCTCCTTCTCCTCCCGCAAGCGGCAGCCGCTCCTGGCTTCTGCCCAGGTCCCGATGCAGGCAGCTCACCATTCCTGCTCTCAGCTCAGCGAAGTCAGCATGCAGGCCATTCTTCTCTCCGGCTCCACAGCTCCACAGAATCACAGCTACCACAACTGGGAAACAAACAATTAGGGAGCCCAGGAGTTCGGAATTCAGCCACAGGAAAAGATAAGAACTGAGCAGCAAAGCAGGGGCACTGAGTGTGTTTCCTGGCTGCATCCCACAGTTTGGGACCCAGGGGGAGTATGGACTTGTGACTATGGTGGGTGGGATGAAGTGCCTTGGATCCCCAGGGACCCCACCTTGTTGGTTTTGTTGCTCAGCCCCCTCTCTGTACTTGGAAGCAGAGGCTGGAGCTGTGTGAGGGGAAGAACACTCCCCTCCCCCCAGAACTTTATTTGAACTCTTGTTTTGAACTGAAGTGATAATGCTATGTACTTGGTGTTTGTTTAAGGCCCAGTGGCCACTTTGGTAACTTTAGTTCTGTACTTTGAAAATGTGACCTAAGAGATGTTTAATGCTAATTCAAAAGTAAATTGTCTATGCTATGGGCATGAAAGATCTTGGGGCCGAATGTAATAAGAATGTAAATTTTAAAGATCTTCCCTGCCCCTAGGCTAATGTGCACCTGAAGCCTGGGGTGGGGGAGGCTTGTTTTTCAGTAGATACTTCTTGATTGGCCAGTGAGTCAATAAGGTTGTTACATTCTCTGAGCCAGGAGAAGGCTATATAAGCCCTGATGTGTAGCTTTGTTTTTGGGACTCACTTTGAGAAATGTTCTGTGATTTGATCTGAATTCTGGGAAGCCGTTGTTGAGAGTCCCCCGGCTTTGAAAAACCCAGAATGTGGAAACCCAGATGTTGACTGGGTATGGATGTGGTGGTTGGACAGTTTGGAAATCTGTCTACTTGATGTTTCTGTCTTGATAATTATGCCTGTGTACTTTGAGGTTCAGGGTGCTGACCTTTTCTCCTGAACAAGGTAAACGATATATGTCTGACTGATTAAAGTAAGCTTGTTAACCCATTTTGAGTTGCTTTCCTTTAACAAAGCAGATCCAAGAACCTGTGGTAGCTGCAAACCCTGAGGACGCTTGGGGTGCTTGCTGCTACAATTTCTTGTACACAATAATATTCTGTTATAATCATATACCACAGGGATGGTTAGGTGGTGCAATGAATTGAGCACTGGCCCTAGAGTCAGGAGGACGTGAGGTCAAATCTGGCCTCAGACACTTAACACTTTCTAGCCATGTGGCCTTGGGCAAGTCACTTAACCCCAATTGCCCTGCCTTCCCACCATCCAAAAAAAATGAAACAAAACCAAAAAAACAATCATATACCACAGCTTGTTTAGACATTCCCCAATTTATGGGCATCCCTTTGATTTCCAACTCCTAACTACCACAAAAAGAGTTGCTATAAATATTTTTGTCCAAGTTTTCTCTTTTTTTTGATGTCTTTGGGATATAGATCTAGCAGTGGGATTGCTAAATCAAAGGGTATGTGCAGAATATAAACATACCTGTATATAGTTAAGAGGGAAAGAGGAACTGGAATGCAACTATATTTGAGGGAAAACAACATGTATTTTGAAGCACCCTAATATAACGTCAGGAGTTAGGATGAAAGAGATGGTGAGCTAGATACTGAACTCATTTACAAAAGAAGGCTAATGTCCAATTCTCTTTTAAGTTTCCAGTGTGGTTGTAACTCAACTAAAACTACCAATAAAAAGAACATCAGGAATAGAATAAAAGATCCCACTTACATACAGCCTAACAAGTTACAAAGCATTTTATTCACAACAATCCCATATAGTTGCATAGTATAAGTATTATTATCCACATTTAGTAGGTGAGAAACCTGAAGAGAGGATAGGTGACTAGCTGACCCATGTTCACACAGTCTCTGAGTGGTAACAGCATGATTCAAAACCAGACCTTCTGATTTTACCTTCAGTGCTCCTTCCATCACTTTGTGCTGCTGAGAAAAAAATGCTACTTACAATTTTTAATATATGTAACTGTTCATGGACATCCCAGGAATGAGATGATAAAAAAGTTTATGTGAAAAAAAATCTCTTCAAATCTAGTGTCAAAAGCCAGCATGAGCTAACATAGTGTTCTTGCTTTTCACAGCTGCTCATTGGAGATTTGCACACTATAATGCTTCATGTGGCTACATTTACAAAGAGTCCAAATTGCTAGAAACAAATAGAATATATTCTGTTGCTTCTCAAAGAGTACTTTAACTTCTGGAGAATAAATTTTCATTCTGGGTACTGTTTGCTGCAAAAAAAATAACCACAAATTAACATAACTATAACAAAATCAAACAAAGTCTATCTAAGTTCTTGTTAAAGAGTATGAGCCCATCTTCCAAAAAGGGACACTTGAATGAGTCAGTCCAAGGCTTGACATTGCCTAATGTAGTATGAGAGGCAATGTGATATAATGGAAAAAATACTGGATCTAGAGTCTAAAAGCCTGAGTTCAAAAAGCATCTCTGGTATTTTACTTTTATACACTTATTATGATTCTATTAAATCACTAAGATAGGAGTTTGAAGCCCTTGGTTCTAGACCCAGATGTGTGATCTTGATGTAGTAATTACAGCTCATATTTCTATGGTACTTTACAAGTATTCACAACAACACTCTCAAGAATGCAGTGAAAGTATTATCTTCCCTTTTTACATTTGAAAAAACTGAGGCCAAGGAAGTTTAAATGCCTTGCTCACAGTCACATAGTCAGTAAATGTCAAAGTCAACATGACAATCTAGGTCTTTTGACTCAAAAGCCAGTGCCCTCTCCACTACACCACATTGTCTCTCAAGTGATGCTGAATCTGGAGTCCAAATCCCTAGGCTTGAAACTCTTCTCTGCTACCTGTGTTGCCTTGGGAAAGTCACTTATCCTCCATGAACCTGTTTCCTCATCTGTAAAATCAGTGGATTGGACTAGATAACCTTGAGTTCCAGCTCTAAATCTATGATACATTGAAGAAGCAATATTTCTGGGCTTCTTTTCTTTAATCTGTATATCTTTTATACTAGATGACATTTCCAGTTCTAAAATTTTAAGAGTCATTATGTAGAATCACAGGATCCTATGTATGAGAAAAAATGGAAGTGCCATATAGATGTGTTCCTTTCTTGGATTTGTATCACACTAGCAAATTGCTAATACACATAAGCCCATACAAAAAATAGTGACTACTGGTAATGGGGATGGAAAGTATTGCTGTGCTTCTCAATTCAGATGGGTCCAGCTGTAAGCATGGGTAATTCAAGCATTCATACCCTTGTGCCCTCACTATTGCTTTTGCTACCCAAGACTGGCAGGCCAATACATTTACTAAAAAGGATCCCTCAAGGGCTCATACTCTTTAACAAGAACTTAGATAGACTTCATTTGATTTTGTTATAGGTACATTAATTTGTAGTTATTTTTGCAGTAAATAGCACCCAGAATGAAAATTTATTCTCCAGAAGTTAAAGTATTACTTGATGCCAGGAGCAACTGGAAAAAATTGAGGAAGGAAGAATAAGCCAGAGAGTCAGAGGCTCATTAACACTCCTTTAATTAAAGCAAGATTTTAATAGTACAGGTTTAAAAATAGCAACCTAATGGTTTCTAAAAATAACACTCGTCTTCCTAAAATAGTCTGACCTCCAATAAATTTAGAGTGCATTTCCTACAACTAATAAGGTCAGACAGTCTTAGAGTTTTTCACCACACTTTTAAAGAATTAATGAACTAACTTTAAGAACTAGGAACCTTCACAACCTTCTGACAAAGCTCTAGGAGGTCCCTGAGTTTCTAGTGCAAGGTAGTCATGGAATCAAAACTGAAAGGGCTCTCCAGGTACCTCCAAAGGTTATTCAGTCTTCAGACTTCAGAAAAGACTTTTCAAAGCTGTTCCAGATAAGCCACCGCTATTCTTACACAGGGCATGCAAGATGCCTTGATAACGAACAACTTTTACCAACCAGTGTTTACCCAAAGAGCCCCTTCGACCCACCACCTATTTTGGGGTTTGTTTTGTTTTTCTCCTGGTTAACTGAGGAAGTGAGCATTCCAGAGGGGGATATGGAAGGGAACATGCATTTATTAAGTGCCTATATGTGTTTGGCATTATTCCTGGCTTTACAAACATTGGTCTGGTGCTTGTGGAGACCCCATCAGCTTAATTAGAGTGGCATCTCCTCATGGAATTTAACTCCTGTCCCAAAGCCCAATGGTATGGAACTCTCTCCTCATGGGTGGGGATTAAGGCCCTGTCCTGTGTAAGGGGCAGGACAGAGTTGGTGAGAGGTAAGAAAGCTCTAGCTCCCCACTTTGGGACTTTCCAAATGAGATTCTTCTTGAGTGTGGAGTCTGTTTCCAGCTTCAAGAAAGAAGATAAAAGAGGCCAATTCCAATTCAGGTTGCTGAAGGAAAAGACTCTGGGAAGATGTGAGAGGAATAGGTAGTCCAATGGATTTGGGATGGGGGTCACAGAGGGAACTGTTTCTGGGTGGGAGACACCTTGGAGAGGCTAGATCATGAATGGATATTCTATTACTAGCCTTGCTTGACCTAGGCTCGTATTATCTTGCATTTTGGTATTCAGGTTTTTTGACTTGGCATGTTCTTCTGGGAGAAGCTCAGTTGGGAGGACCCTGTTTCCTTTGGCTAAGTAGCTGGAGCTGTTGGCTGCCTTCATTAGGATTGAGTTAGAACCAAGTCTCTTTTATAACTTTTATAGTTACTTTACTCATAGCTTCTGGTGAGAGAATCCTGTTAGGAGAAAGGTTATGAGATCTTCCCCTCCTGAGGCCACATAGCAGCTGAAAAACAAGCCTGGTCCCTTGGCCTTTTCATTCTTTTTTTCCATTCTAGATGCAGAAGAGTGAAGTCTCTTATCTTAGGAGTTTCAAAGAGTAGGAACACACAAGCCACA
The DNA here is from genome assembly GCF_028583685.1 of Petaurus breviceps papuanus. Classification (NCBI taxonomy): domain Eukaryota; kingdom Metazoa; phylum Chordata; class Mammalia; order Diprotodontia; family Petauridae; genus Petaurus; species Petaurus breviceps. The sequence continues at coordinate 1,152,851 of NW_027187269.1, forward strand.
TGAGTCTAAGAGTCCAGGAATCCAGACCAGGTAATTCAGTCAGCCCACCATTGAAGCCTCAGGGAACAGAGATTATCCTCAGTCAGCATTTATTAAACTCCAACTATGTACCAAGCACTGTGCTAAGCAACAGAGATAAAAAAAGAAAGGCCAAAACAAAAATAAAAGAGAACAACCATAATAAAGCAACAAAAAAAATTCATGCTCTGAAGAAACTCACAAATTGAGAAAAAACATAAAAACAACTATTTATAAACAACATATATACAGGATAAATTGGGGGGAGTCTCAGAGGGAAGGAGCTAAGATTAAGGAAGACTAGGGAAGGCTTCTTTCAGAAGGTAGGAAGAAGGTAGCTGAGACTTGAAGGAAAGTAGGGAAGTTAAAAAAATAAGGAGGTAAGGAGAAAGGAGAAGAGGGACCCTTAGTTAGTGAATGAACTCATTTTTTTTTGCTATTTTTTTGGAGGGGGAAGGCAGGGCAATTGGGGTTAAGTGACTTGCCCAAGGTCACACGGCTAGTAAGTGTTAAGTGTCTGAGGTCGGATTTGAACTCAGGTCCTCCTGCCTCCAGGGCCAGTGCTCTATTTATTCTGCCACCTAGCCACCTCAAATGACCTCAATTTTTTCAGTGAAACTTGAGGAAAGGTTCTTACCTAAGAAGATAAGAGGTAAGGAGCCATGGGAGATTTAAGGAGAGATGAAAAGCTTTAGAAAAGCTGCCATGATGAATGGGATAGTGAGTCAAATGAAATGAGGGTCCATTTGAGATTAGGTAACAAAAATTTGTAGGGGACACAGCTAGTAGAGTTTGAGATTTTCTCCAGTTTTGTGAAGATTGTCAAGGCAAGATCTTTGACAGATTACCAGGGCAGAGGACTTGAGAGAAGATGACAGTATGGAGCTTAACTGGTTCACCAAATAGTCAAGATGGAGAAGGGAGGAGAGTGTAGCCAGTGTTGGGGTGATGGTCTGGGAAAGAGCTGAGGGCAAAGGGATTGAAGGTCATGATAAGGTCAGAAAATATGTTTTAGGCTTGCAAGACAAAAGGAGATGTGGAATGATAATAGACTGAACCAGATAAAGGAATTTCAGAGTTCATGAACATGGAAGCTGTAAACTTGTTGGTCATGGTGTAATGTAATACCAAGGAAAGGCAACTTCCCAAGGTTCAAAATACCAGTGTAGGTGCTCTCCATTTTATTCAGTGACAAACCAAGAACAGAGAAGATCAAAACATGACATTATTCAAAATACAGCATTTACTAAGTGTGATTAAATAATCTCCAAGTACTACCCCACCCCAGGACCTTCCAATCATTCAATCAATTACAAAGTCCCTGTTCTAAATACTACTCCACCCCTAGGCTGTACCTTCATTTAGTCCACCACAAAGCCCCTCTTCTCAAATGGAGATTAGTTTCCAATCTAAGTAAAGTACATTCATTTGTTCAACCATAGAACACAAAAAGGTCAAAAGTTCCCCACCCCTGGATCACAATTGAACCTAGCCCAGAGTTACATCAAGTTTAAGCACAGCACTTAATACCCAAATGGAGGTCTTTTCTTCATCTTGACACAAGGCAAGTTCTCAGCAATCTTAGTTCCTGGGGAGACAAGGCTTAGCAAGGCCACAAGATACATTGCCAGTCTCTTCATTAATTCATCCTCTGTCTGTAGAACAGTCCTAGAACCCCTGAAAACATTAGCAAAACCCTCTCCCAGGATTTCTGTAAACATACAACAAGAAAATCCTTCTTCAGGGCTTCTGAACCAACAGAAAGGTTCCCAGACCCCTGCAACAACAGCACTATCCTTCACCAGTGGACAGTATTCACTCTGTCTGCAGGACAGTCTCCAGACCCCTGCAACAACAGCACTGTCCTTCACCAGTGGACAGTATTCACTCTCTGTCTGCAGGACAGTCTCAGGAGCTCTTAGCCAACAGCCAGGTTCCAGGACTTCTTCAACAAAAGGACTGTCTTTCACCAGTGGACAAATCTGGCAAGACAACATCAAAACAGACAGACAAAGTACCAGAAAAACAGCCATGTCTCCTCAGTCCTTGGCAGCTCAGGGGGCAGGTCTCAAAAGTCCAGGGCAATTCAAAGTGGCCCCCAGCAATTCTCTCAGTCTCTCTCTGCCTCCACGAGGTGCTGCTTTCAAAAAGTTCTTCTGCCTCTTTCTTGTCTCTCCAAATCTACGTCACCAGCTCCTCCCAGTTTGTGTCTCTCTTTTCAAGTCAACAACTCCATCCCACAGGTGGGATTAACAAGCTCTGGGTTTTAACACAAGCAATTTGAAAACCAAGCCAATACAGGGGAATCTTTAATTGCCTTTACTATCACACATGGCAAGATCAAAGGCATCTGAGATGATGTGGGGGAATTGTTAGCCATATAAAAGGAATAAGTTGAAGAACTGTGTTTGAGGGAATTTTAATAAGTATGCTGAAGTCCTCTAGTATGCAATGAAAAGCTGTAAAGGAGAGACAGTGAGATAGGTACAAATTCATTGAGAAAAAAAGGAGAGGATTCTGGAGGATGGTAGACAACAACTACCACAATTTTGATTATGTGATAAATATGGATTATATGAACCTCAGAGAAAGGAAGAGAGGTTACTAGGTTACAGTGGTAGAGTTAGAGTCTAGGAGTATAATGGAGAGCAAAGAGAATTCCAACTTTTCCACCTACCACAACCTAGGGTCATGAATTGAGGATATGAATGAATGTGTAACCGGTGCTAGAAAGAGTAGCTAAAGAAATAAAATAAAATAAAATAAATTTTTAAAAAGAGTAGGTAGGCATCTAGAGGGTGCCAAGTCTCAGTGAGAGCAAGAAGATGGAAAGATTGGGAAAGGGAAAGATTCAAGATGAAAGCAAGTTTATTAATTATGGAGCAGGTATTTCAAAGAGCAGATAGAGTGAAAAGTTAGAGGGGTGAGGTTGAGGGGGCCAAGAATGAGATTTGGACAGTGGCAGCTGGGGTTTCAGAATCACTGTGTTGGAGGGAATAATGAGATAGGGGAGTAATATTAATCAATGAGGAATGAGTTCAGGTTGATTATTATTGTCCATAGAGATTCAGTCTGGGAGTAGAATTGTCCAGGGCACCAGGCATCCATGTGTAGCAGGAAATGGGGTAGGGAGGGCTGCCTGGGCCCAGGCAAACCAACTGTTGAGCTGTCTGGGCAGCCAAAGAAAGTGCCTGGAACATGATCCAGTGGCTGCCCTTATATGGCATCTTTATGTGCTCATTGCCTAAGGGGTTCCATATCTGGGTTTCACATCAATCCACCTGGGGGCTAAATTAACTAAAACTTCCCCACATTGGTTTGATGGTATCCCAGCTTGCAACAGCCTAGGAAAGAGGATTAACTCAATCTGCCACAGGTATGAGTCATAGCATTTTGGTCAACAACAGTTTTCCACAAAAGGAAGAAAGGAGAAAACAAGTACCAAAATACAGTTTGAATCTGGTATGAGACAGGTAAATTATACGACATGCAAAAAGGAATGCTAAACACAGGACATTCATAAGCAGATATCTGACAAAAACACATTTAAATTAGGATTTAGTGATTTAATTTATAGCTATCTTTAGAGTTTTCTGGGAAGTTGATCTTTAAAGCTCATATGGCCATATCCAAACATGCTCCCACATGCATTCCCACAATCCCCCTCCCACACAAATCTTGGAAGATTCAGATCTGATTAGGTAGTATTAGTAATATTATAATTTTTTTCATATTGGCACAGCCTAGCAATGAGCAAGTAATATATCTCCAATTATTTAGGTCTATTTTTATTTTTAAAGTGTTTTATAGTTATAGTCATATAATTACTATGTATGTCATGATAGATGGCCTCCCATAAATTTATACATTCTGCAGTTATCTTGAATGGAATTTCCTTTTGCTTCTCTATCTGTTGGATTTTGTATGTAAAATAATACAAGGATGATGATTTTTGTGGGCTTATTTTATATCTTGCTACCTTACTGACATAATTATTTCAATTATTTTTTAGTATACAGGGTTCTCTAAATAAACCATAATATCATTTGCAAAAACTAAAAAAATCTGTTCTTCAGCTATGCTTATTACCTCAATTTTTTAATCTTATATTAATATAATAGTTAACATTTCTAAAACGACATTTTAAAAAAATAGTCACAATGAGCATTCTTGCTTTATCCCTGATCTTTTAACATTTGGTTTTGGATAGATCCTATTTGTCTTATCAGAGGTCATTTATCCTTATGTTTTTTAGTGATTTGAATATAGAGACTAAATTTTGTCAAAAAAAGATTCTATATGCTAATGTAAATATGTGTTTTTATCATTTTTTTTCCTATTAATATGGTCTATTTTGGGGACAGTTTTAGGTGGCGCAGTGGCCAGAGCACTGACCCTGGAATCAGGAGAACCTGAGTTCAAATCTGGCCTCAGACACTTGACACACTTACTAGCTGGGAAAGTCACTTAACCCCAATTGCCTTGTCTTAGCCCCTCTAAAAGAAAAATAATATGGTCTGTCATGTTTACAATTTTCCTGGTGTAAATCAGCCCTGATTTGCCTGACCTAATTATAATATATAATCTTTTAATACAAAGGCTTTTTGTAGCCTCTCAACATTTTATTCAATTTTTTCCATCAATACTCTTTAAAGATATTGGTCCTTGGTTTCCTTTCTCTGCTTTATCTCTCCCTAGATCATCAATAACCACAGTTTCACAATAGAAGGAGTTTGCTAGGATCTTTTCTTTTCCTGTTTTTTTTTTTTACAAACAATTAAAATATTTTGTAATGTCAAAATTGTTCTTTGAATGTTTCAGAGTTTACTTGCAGATCTTTTGAGTACTGGGTATGGTTTGGGGTTTTGTATTTTTTTGCCTTTGGGAATTTATGGTTTGTTCTGTTTCTTTCTCTGAGACTGGGTTATTTAAATTTTCTCTTTCTTGTTCTTATTTCTTCTTTTGCTTTCAGAATTTATATTTTTTGTATTTGCCCTTTTATTTGTTGTTTTTCTAGTTTCATGCCCAAATCACTGACATGTTCTTTCTCTCTTTTGATGATGAAAGTGTTTAGAGATGGAAATTTTCCCTCTGTTAACCTGAAAAGTTTGGTTAAAGGAGACAGACAAACTAGGTGATATATACTTATTTCATTTCATCCCTTAAAGTTAGCTGATACATGTACACAAAGTCAGACCTTAAGTGCTGACTGACTAATACAAGATTTAACAAGGATTTTGTGTGTTTTTGCACAATCCCAAAATGTTTGTGTCCCCCAGATTTATGACCTTCATGTGAATACAAGACAAATGACAAGATAGTGGAGATCTACATTCTCAGGAAGTCTCTGTCTTCCCTGTCTGGAATATATCCCAAGAGAATTTCTGAATTTCCAAGCATCCTGTCACAAAGTGGGGAGAAATACCTATTCCTGATCAGGAAATGGCATTTTAAAGCAAAGCAAAGCAGTCTGTTTGACTAAGTCAGACGTTGGATAAACTTGATATTTAATGATTATCGCCCCGTAAGGACTTTTTAGACTACATCCCAAAAGGTTTTGTATTGTTGCCAATACACATTATTAACATTTTCTTTGATAAAATTGTTTATTATTCCTGTCAAACTGAGCATTAGGCTTTATTGGTCAAGCACAATAAATTTCTGTGCCATAGAAGTGTGCTTATCCAAGGAAGATGATTTCTGGGCCCTGGGAAGTAGCCCATTCAGCTACCATGCTTTCTTTGCTATACAACAAGAAAAAGATACTTTTGACTTACAAATCCCCAGATGATTTTTGAACACCAATGTAATTTCTCTTGACATTTAGGGCTTTCATTTCTATTCTCCTACTACCTAATTCCAGGCCCACCTCCTGCCATCAGGATGCTAATTCTAGCACAGAGGAGTGAAATGACCCAGGGTCAGGAAATTAATTAATGACTGAGCCAAGATGAACTGAGGTGTCCAATCCACTGTACATTCAAAAATATCAAACAGTATATCACCCTCTTCCTCCCATCTTTCAGTTGAGAAGGTAAGGACAGACAAACTCCTAGCACTCTGCAAAAGAGTGTGTTATTAATTGCCATCCTACTTATGGAAATCCCCATTACAGAAATAATGGCAACAAGATAATATTTAACCAATTTCCCTTCCTTCTACTATTCCCCATCCCCCCACATACCCTTACTGCATTTTTATTAGGACTCCCGAGGCACCAGAATAGAAACAGCTCCAGTTTGCCAGAAGCTGCATTCCCAAGAGTGCTCAGAAGTGACAGCTGCAGGTGACTGCAGATAACCAACTGGTTCCAAGTCACCGTAAGTACCAGCAAACATGGCTAGCACAGCAGTCCAGCTTCTGGGTTTTTTGCTCAGCTTCTTGGGGATGATCGGGACCTTGATAACCACCATCTTGCCTCACTGGAGAAGAACAGCTCATGTGGGCACCAACATTTTAACAGCTGTGTCCTATCTAAAGGGACTTTGGATGGAGTGTGTTTGGCACAGCACTGGCATCTATCAGTGTCAGATCTACCGGTCTCTGTTGGCCCTGCCCCGTGACCTGCAGGCAGCTCGTGCCATGATGGTCATCTCCTGCCTGCTTTCTGTTATGGCCTCCACTTGTGCCGTTATTGGCATGAAGTGTACTAAGTGTGCTAAAGGCACCTCTGCCAAGAACAACTTTGCTGTCTCTGGGGGTGTCCTCTTTATCTTGGCAGGTCTACTATGCATGGTGGCTGTCTCCTGGACAACCAATGATGTGGTAGAAAATTTCTACAATCCACTGCTACCAACTAGCATGAAATATGAGCTTGGGCAAGCCCTGTACCTGGGCTTCATTTCATCATCACTGTCCCTTATTGGTGGGACTCTACTCTGCATGTCATGTCAGGAGGATGAGCCATACTCAGATTACCAGACGCAGTCCAGAATGGCGACAACGGCACCTACATACCAGCCTCCCACTGCCTGCAAGGACAATCATGTTCCCTCAGTGGCATCAGCTTCCCACAATGGTTATAGACTGAATGACTATGTGTGAGTTCCTAGAGATTTTGCAGTGGGTCTCAGCTGCTTAGCTGTGTGTCTTTCTGTGAGATACCCAGGTCTTAAAACTTTTAATTTATGGAACATTTTTAGCACAAAATGTATGATTTACATTTTTTTTAATGCGAGGGGGAAATGGGAACATGCGTTGAAAATGGGAAAGAAGGAAAAACCAGGGGGAAAAGAGAAAAAATCTGTAACCTACCAAAGACTACAAAATTTCTGCTTATATATTTAATGTAGGTATTTATGTTGGCAATTCAATAATATATCTAATTTTTTAAAAAAACTTTTAAGTTTGGCTCATTCAAGTTCAGTTTCCAAAAAGCTTTAGTTTTAGTTATGCCAGACAATGGCCCTGTGACCTCTTGAAACAGCTGGTGGATTTGTAAACTGATAACTTTTTGTCTTAAAGATTTCTTAATAGATATGTAATTACTCATTTGCACAGTTCTTTATTGAGAAAAAAAAAGGATGGATAATCAGTGGGTAATGGGCTTATGGAAACTAATGCAAAATCTATGTTAAAACCTAGGGTTAGCATGAATTTATTCCAATGTCTTTCTGAAAAGGTGATCCAGCAATTAAAATAATTGCTTTAATTGGTCTAAAATCAGGGTTAGCTCAAGAAATAATGCTCTGCCACTAATCAGTTGTCACTTTCTTAAGGCCTCATTTTTCTTATCCATAAAATAAGGGTATCTATAAATAATGGTAGCTTGGGGATTCATTCTACCTCAACATTCTTAAAATCTATCTATACTGAAAAAAAGATAGCTGTCCAATATTTCAAAACAAGCAGAGTTTTATCTGAATGAACAGATCAAAGGTACAGTAAGATGAGAAGAAGAAGAAGAAGAAGAAGAAGAAGAAGAAGAAGAAGAAGAAGAAGAAAAAGAAGAAGAAGAAAGAACAAGAACAAGAATGAAGTCTCCCTGGATAGCAATTTGATGTACTTCTGAGAGTTGAGGGATATGGACTGTACTGGTGATTTCATTGAAAGAGAACTCATAGATGAGGGGACCCCTTCTATCAAAGCAAATTGGCACCTTATTTACAACCTTTGGTCTTAATAGAATTGCCTTGAAGTCCTGAGGTTAAGTGACTTGTCCAGGGTCATAAATCAATATGGGTCAGAGACGTTCTTGTTCCTAGGTCTTCCTGACTCCAAGGTCATCTTTCTAACCACTAAATCACAGCTGCCTCTTTTGGGGTGTTTATCAAAGCAAATTCCCAAGAGGCCCAGATGGAACTGGCACTGCCTTACCCTTCTTCACTAACAAGTTTTGTTCCTTCAAATGAGATAATATTTGTAAAAAATAATATATAAAATAATTTGTAAATAAATAATATTTGTAAAGTGCTTAGTACATGTAGTATGCATGTTTAATGTTATATATGTTTAATAAATGCTTATTCCTTTATTATTTCTTCCTTTCTTTCCTTCCTCCCTTCTTCCTTCCCTCTCCCTTCCCTTCTTTCCTTCCTTCTTACCTTCCTTTACTTTCTTTTATTCCTCCCTCTCTACTCCTTCCCTTTCTTCCTTTACTTTTTTCACTCTTTCCTTCCTTCCTTCACTCCTTCCTTTATTCCTTCCTCTCTTTCCTTCTTCACTCTTTCTTTCACTCCTTCCTTTCTTCACTCATTCCTTTCTTCCTTCACTCTTTCCTTTTGTCCTTCCTATACTCCTGCTTTCTTTCTTTCCTTCCTCCCTTCCTCCCCTCCTTCTCCCTGGGCTAGTGACACTGCTTTAATCAGAGAAACATGTCTTCTTACACATCTTCTGGATCATATGCTGAACATTTGTTTGAGCTTCTCTCATAAGCCTGAAAGAAATAATATTTGGAATAATCAAATCAATTCCATAGAGTTATGTTCTGATTTGTTTAATCGAGGATTTTTTTTTTTTGGTGATTTCATTAGCATTGTAAGGAAAACTACCAGGGAAATTACCAATGTAGAAAACATCTTCTAACAATGCAGATGGGCAACTATTCAGCAACTTATTGCCTTAGAGAGTTGCCTGAAGAACTAAGAAGTCAAGGAGTTTGCCCAGTCACACAGCTAGTATGTCTTAGTAGAACTTGAGTTCTGGTCTCCCTAAATCCCTGATGAGCTTTTTACCAATGACTTGGTTTACTATATTAAAATAATAAAACTTTGAGACTTTATAAGTGAAATCACATAGTTGAGATTTATTTCATGCTTTGAAAAACTAACCATGTTAATTTAGCTGGAAGTCATTCTCGTACACATAAGAATCTATGTACTGGTTTCATCCTTTTGTTAATATTGGCTGTTCTTTCCACATCTGATTTGTCACCACCTCTCTGCATGAAGCTCTAGATATGAAAAAAGATGATGCTGAGAACAATCTACGAGGATCATGTGGTCAATTAATAAGAATTTATTAAGTGTTCTCTAGTAGTATGATAAGACCAGGATTTTCCCATTTCCCCAAAATGGGAATTGATTGTCCCTAAATGACAACAAAGTTGTCCCTGGGGCTTAAGTGGCCCCTGTCTCCCTTAACACATAAAGTACATAATAAGCTATGTGGAGTCAGGAATCCTTTAATTTGGTGGATTTCTGAAGACCACCTGAGTTACCATACCTCGCTCTGTTAACCAAACTCATTTTCCTATGGAGATAAAGGGGTGGGGGTAGGGTCATGGCCAGAAAAGCTTAATTCTGCTGTATCTTTGTTGCATATGCACAAGTTATATTGTTTCATATCTTTTCTGTGTTAGGCCTGTTGTTGGTTGTTCAAAGACTTGTGAGTAGCTTATTTTATTCCAACATTATACCTATTAGTAATAAGAAAGTGTTTGTGTTAGACCTACTGTTTGAAGTAATATCTCTACCATTTGTGGTAGTTAGCAAATGGGATAAGATGAGAGCTTCATGCCTCATCATCATGGTTGAATTGGGAGAAGAGCCTTATGAGAATGACTTCAGACTTCAGACTCTTTCACCATACAACTATCCAGGTGTGGGCCAAGTGGTGAAATGTGAGCAAGAGGTTGGGACAGCTGTTGCTTGGTCTTGCATCAACGCAAAGAGGAATTCTGGTAATGGTGAAGGGGGAGTCACTGAGCTCTATTCTCTGCTAGCTGGGCAAAGGGTAATGACATCCTCTCCTGGAAGGAGCTTGAGTGTGGCTTTTAGAACATAGGGTTGATAAGAAAGTAACTGATGGTTAGTCCATAAGAGTGTTAGTAAAATTGTACAGAAAAAGTCAGAACCAGGGCATTAGGGGCCATTTAGCCTTACCTAAATCTAAGATACTGTCTAAAGCTTCTATCCCACTTGGATCATTCAAGGAAGACTACAAAGGATGCACCATTAGAGGAAGGACTCCATTAAGAACTCAGAATCTGAGTGGGTACTTTCAGCAACCTTTAGGCATGTTACATTTGATAGGGCCAAAGAGAAACAGTTATTTTAAATAGAATTTTTCCTTCTGTTTCTTCCAAGAGAACTCTGCTGGTAATATATAGAAATGTATGCGGGTTTCTTTTATATTCTGCAACTTTGCTAAAGTTGTTAATTGTTTCAATGATTTTTCAGTTGATTCTCTAAGATTCTCTAAATATACTATCATATCATCTGCAAAGATGATTGCTTATTCTTACTCCTTCAGTCTCTTTCTTATCTAGCATTTCTAGGACAATATTATGTAGTAGTGGTGATAATGCATATCCTTGTTTCACTCCTGATCTTACTGGGAAGGTTTCCAGTTTATCTCCATTACAGATAATGCTTGTTCTTGGTTTTTGATAGATCTGCTTAACATTTTAAGGAAAGTTCCACTTATTCCAGAGCAGTTAGGTGGTGTAGTGGATACAGTACTGGACCTGGAGTCAGGAAGATGTCTTCCTGAGTTCAAATCCATCCTCAGACACTTACTAGCTGTGTGACCCTGGACAAGTTACTTTACCCTGTTTGCCTCAGTTCCTCATCTGTAAAATGAGCTGGAGAAGGAAATGGCAAACTACTCCAGTATCTTTGCCAAGAAAACCCCAAATGGGGTCATGAAGAGTTGGATATAACTAAAACAACTGAACATACATAACTCTTCTTCCTGTAAGGTTTTGTTTTTGAAAGAGGTCAGGAAGTAATATTAAATATTTTTTAATATTTAATAATATAATAATAATATTTTTAATATTAAAAATATTAAAGATCTCAGCCCTTTCTGATCTTTGTCCTCTTTCCCTACCCTTCCCCATTCTTTTTTTTAATTAAAGGTTGAGAACTGCATAGAAAATTGATTGAAGGAATTTTTTAAAAGGTGAATTTAAAATAATTTTTAAAACAACAACAAACTAAACCATACAAATCTAGGAAGGTTTTATTTGTAGCTATTTTAGTCAGATGAAATTAGTACAATTTAAGTCCATAATTACTTTCAGTAGGTGTTTTCTGCTTTAACTTCTACTGTCTTTGTCTAGTAATGGTTGGAGATAGAAGAGGCTGGTAAATGGGAGTATTATGGAATTTTTTATTTTCCTTTTATTATTTGGGACACGGAGCCATTCCTCCCACAAATTTTGATTAGCTAAAAATCCCATTTTAATAATGACCTCACCTGAATAAAAAACCTGGTCCTTTGGGATGTGAAAATTTACTTAGATCCTTAGACAAAAAGTCTGAGGAAGAATCTCATCTGCCCTTCACTGCTTGGTGACATGAAAATCCTCCTCAATCAGCTTTTTTTGTGAATCCTCTAAATGTAGTTTAATCTATAAACTGTCTTAGTTTACCTGTAGTTTTTTTTTTTACAAAAAAAAATGTGTTTCCTTAAGGGATGTATAGATGTATAAGATTATGTCTCTGTTTAACTACATTTTCAGCTTTTATGACATTGAAAGAGGCATGGGATTATGAATCTGTCTTCTCTTAAATTTTTATGGCCTAAGAGGAATGTATAAGATTGCAATATGTAAAAGAATTATTTCTTTGTCACACTGACCTAATTTTGCCTATGAGAAGCCTTGTCAGAATCCTCATAGTTTTTCAGATTTTCTCTGAGGCCTGAATCTATGCTTGAGCATAATAATAAAATCTAGGTTTTTATCCTCATAATTTCTGTGTTGTGATAAGTATATATTTGGCAGCAGTTACCCACCACGTGAACTCAGAGAGAAGACATTTTTCCCATAACAAATCTTATATAGAGGTTTCCATTCATTCCCAGGTCCTTCTCTGGGGATTAGCCTCTCTAGTCAGCACTCTTGGCCACACCCCTTTAAGGGAAGAGTTTTCTTTGTAAAGCTATGAAGGAAGAACAAGGGAAATGAAAATGATGTGCCTGAGAAGGTTATCCTGGAAAGCCTGCCCCATCTCAGTTACAAACAAACCTTCCCACAGCTAAGACTGCTGACTCCATTGCCTAGAGGAATCTGGGTCCATATTTTCCCTGCTTTTGGAATCACTGTCTTTTTTGTTACTCTCAAGCCCCCTTCTGGTAAAGTCCTAGCAACTGCATGGAGAATGTCTCCCACTGACAAAATATATGTAACAGTATTCATCCTCCTATTTCTCTTTCCTATAGTAATTTAATCTCCAAAGGCTCAATAACACATGAAGTGATATGTTTTCTTAAAGAAAGTGGTTTCCTTTAAAAAACAATTGGCAAACTTTAGCTCAGAAATTACAGTACTAGGCACTTGGCCAAAAAGATCATTGATTTTAAAGACAAGGGAAAAAAAGTTTCCATATATAGCCAGTTTATCTGGGCTTATGTAAAATAAGTCCATAAAGGTATAAGGAGTAGGGCAACAAGAGTAGGAGAATAATATAGTCAGATCTGTTTCTTAAGCATATTAGATCAAATTACTGATCGTTTGATCTGAGTGGTTTATCCTACCCTTATAAGCCAGCCCTGAGCATGGTAGACAGGAGTCCATTCAAGATAAAGTCAAGCTTTTGGGGTACTGGAGCACCACTGTCAGTATAGAGGGATATATTCTATAAAGCAGTGGGAGCTGTGCCCCACCCCCAAGGGCCATGGTGTGACCCTAATGGATATATGATCAAACAATCCAAGAGTGAGAAATGGGGTAACATCTCACTTCCCTAAAATAGCCAAGCATGGGGTCCATCTCCAAGCATCCTCCAAACTACCCTTATCCCCCAACACTCCTACACTATGCCCCCTCCTTTCTTTGTTCAAGCTCTCCAACTCCTCACTTTTGATTCAGGCATAAGTCTTTCTGGACAATGACAACCTAAAAGTTATGCATGTGCCACTAGTAAAATTCATCCTCCCCCCATATTCATACTCTTGTCCCTATCACCTCCAGTTGAGCCAATCTCCCCTCAGAAGGCAGTGACCAGTAAGAACCCCTTACCCTTTTCATTTTGGGTGAGGCAGAGTGAGTTCAACAGGATGGGCAGGTAATCTCCATCTAAGACCAGAATATATTATCTTTCTCTCCCAATAAATTTCCCCTCGCAAACCATAGGAACACCACCATCTTTCCAGTCACTTATTGTGAAATATATACATATTTCCACCAGAACCTTGGGATCATCTTCAATTCCCTTATCACTCCACATACCCCAATCAGTTTACCAATTCTGTCATTTCTATCTCCACGATATCTCTCCTCTCTGTCCCCTTCTCTCTACTCACACAGCAACCACCCTATTTCAGGTTCTCATCATCTCTTATCTGAATCATCACACAATAGCTTCCTAATTGGTTTGCCCACCTCAAGCATCTCCTCTCTCCAAACATTCTCTTTACAACTGCCAAAGTGATTTTCCTAAAACATTATTAGTACAATAGTGTGTAAATAAGTCAATATATAGTAGGAGTGTCTACTCAAATTATTTTTTTTACATGATCAAAAATGTTTGGAGATCACTATCACAGTGATATAATATAATAGACCAATATAATATAAAAGCTGGAATTCCTTACTGGCCTCAGGATCTGTGGGAACACATGAGGCCTGCCTCCTGAACAGCCTCACTGCACTGTATTCTTCATGAAGTAACAGCCAGACTGCAAAGACACTGGTTGGTGACTAAACAGTTTGCTATAACTGTACAGGGCCAGGATGGTGGCAGCCAATGGGGCCCAGCGCACATGCTGTACAAATATGTGAAAAAGGGAGCTGTAGAGAGGGCACAGGGGAGTTTGTGCCAGTCAGGGTTGACTATATGTCTGAAGGGGAGAAACTCAAATGACAAGAGAGCAGATGGAAGTAGAAAGAGTGATGGCCCCCAGCAATAGGGAACATGTGTGAAGTAGGGATTTGGACATGGGAGACCATTTCCTCCTACCTTGGCAAGGCAAGCAAGCAGCAAGTATTCATTAAGCTTTTTCTATGTGAGGCACCATACTAAGCTCTGGGAATAAAAGCAATAAGAAAGACAGTCTCTGCCTTCATGGAGTTTACATTCAAATGAGAAAGACAATACATAATGGAAGCTGCAAAGAGGGGAGGTACCTGGCTTGGGCACCCTCCTTAAGTGGGGGTTCTGTGAGGACCCCTCCACTCTCCAATCAGAGAGAGGGCTTCAGGGACAGAGAGGATACTTCTGAAGTATAACTTACAGTGCTAAAATGATTTTCCAAGACTGAGAGGTTTCTGAGGTATCATGGAGTGGTCCAGAGGAGTGCAGCTTGTTGGGAAATTTAGTTGACCTCAACACCCTCTTTAAATGGAGTTTCTGGGAGACCCCTTCACCTAGCATAATATAGTTGAAAAACAACTGGATTTGGGATGGGTAGGTGGCACAGTGAATAGAGCACTGGCCCTGGAGTCAGGGGGAACTGAGTTCAAATCCAGCCTCAGACACTTAACACAAAACTAGCCATGTGACCTTGGTCAAGTCACTTAGCCCCAATTGCCCTCCAAAAGCAAATAAATAAATAAAATATTTTTAAAAAAGAAAAGAAAAATGACTGGATTCAAAATGATAGGCCCTAGTTTTGATTTCCAGCCCTGCTTTTTAGTACTTGTGTGACCTTGGATCTCTAGAAGACTTCACTCTCTGGACTCAGATTCCTTATATGGGGAAGGAGTTAGAGCTGCTAACCTCTAAGGCCTATAAGCTAAGCCTTTGGCAAAATCCATACTTACCTGTGCTCCATATAACTCTGGGAACAGTGGTGGTTTGAGTGAGACCCTTAAATACTGCACTTGTAATGATGTGTTTCCAGACTAAGGAATTATACTGGAAAACTTTTGGAAAAATACAATTTAAAATGGTTCTATGATATTATTTATGTCATTTAAATATTTTCATTTATATGTTAAAAATTTTAAGTTTCCAAAAATATATCATAGAGGACAAGGAAATTAAACATTCCTGGCTGTACTTCCCTTCCTCCTGTTCCCAGCTCTAGTCAACAAATCCAATTCTGAATGCCGGTCATCCAACCCCTTCTTCCACCCTGGAACAAGGGCACTAGAAAAAGATCCAGGCTTTGAATCTGCTAATCTTGAGGCCCTAGGCATGTGCCTAGTAAATCTACGGGGTAATCAAGCATTTTCTGTGCAGACCAGTCAGTTGCTATAGGAATTCTCATTATGTAGCACAACGATCTTACTCACAGAACACATCGGCTGCAAAGAGATTTGGATCAACAGAGAAGCCACTTGTGCCAGATCAGCATCTTCTCTCTTCCCACCCCTTCTGGAAAAGGAAATTCCAGGTAATGATTAGGGTATAGGTAAAACCTATTTCAGATCTGCATTCAAAATTCTTCACTTTACAACAGGTTTCACCATAGTACTCTTTTGAATGGTAAGTGTCCAAAATACTGTTTGACTTATAAACATTCTATTTACATGCAACTTTCCAGGAATGTATTTATTGTTATGTTAAAGTGAATCTCTTTATAAATGCTGAGTCTAGTCCCTACAAGAAGGCTGTGTGGGTATCCTGCCATGCTGTTCAACCCTAAAATTATTTAATTTAGTTGGAGATCAGAAAAATAGGTTAAGTCCTCACCATTCCACCTTTTCCTTAGAGTTTGAACCTTTAAGTGGTTATATCAATGGCATTCTCCTTTCAAATTCAAAGCATTGATGTAATACTAATAAAGCTGCCCCTGGCCCCAATATTCTGACCTCCTTATAGGCCCCACTGAATAGCAGGCCCACTGGTCCTACCTAGCCATTCAACGACTCCCCCACTCAATATCTTGACTTCCTCATATATGCCTCACTGCTCACTAGAACAGGCATGTCCATGAACTCATATTTCTTACAGAAATAGCAGGTGTGTTCATATGATGGGATCCCAGTCACTGACTCTAGCTAGCCACTGCCCTCAGACCCATTTCTCAGATTTCCTACAGAAACAGCAGGTATATCTATGCACTCAATCACAACCACATCCATCTAGTTCCAGATAGGACCACAGTAGTCAGCCAACCAGAAAACAGCACCGACAGGATGCCCAAGCAGGATGTGAACTCCAAAACAATAGAAGGAACTTTGCCTAAGAAAGTATCTGTGCAGTAAATAATAAAGAACTGAACTAGAGTGAATTTATGATGTAGAAAGGCTTATTATGATATGATTATCATATATACATACCTCCCCCCCCCCAATGGGTTTTTCTGTATGCATGCATAGTTCCATTTTGGCTGGGACCCCTTCCCTATTATCTAATACCTTAACAAGCCCCTCCTACCTTTTTAATATTCATAATTTCTGTTATTAATTGCATCTTTACAAAAATCCATCTTGCTCTCTCTGAAGTTGCTGGTTCCTCTTGGAACTTAGCCCGCTCCATGAGAAGCATCAGTCTCAATAAATGCCTATACTTGGATTAGAGGTGGTCTGACTATGAATTCTTTGAAACAGAACAACACATCATGAAACTGCAACAGTTATGGGGTAGGCAGAATCTAAATCACAACAGCATAGTTAATTTTCTTAGATCAGATCAATGATTATTTGGAAGTGTAGGACAAATTGATAGTGCCTTGCCTGGCTAAATAGTTCATAAATATTTCTTTAATTGAATTGGATTGGATGAATTGAAATCAGTTGACGATTGTTGTAGCAATTTTCATCATTTTCTCTAATCACTGATGCCAGACATTCCTTTAATGGGAGACAAAGCAGGATATCCATACAGCCTTCTTGTAGGGACTAGACTTAGTATTTTAATTTTTTTTTAACGTACATTTAGGGATGACAAAACAAAAATAGTCTACAGAATCTAACATGCATACTTAAATTCACCTTTCCTGAGAGACAGTTTGGATGAGTACCTGTGGGTAGAGGGGAGTATAGTGGAGTTGGAGAAATGAGAGCTGAAAGGTAAAATATAAAATCCTTTACAGTGATATTGGAAGTGAGCATAAACTTCAGGAAGACAACTCTCCTAGTCAGTCAATGAGCATATATTAAGCACATTATGCCAGACACAGCTCGGTCCCCACCCTCAATGACTTCACATTCTAATCAATGAGACAATGTGCAAATAACTCTTTACAGATGAGATACGTACATAGAAATGGAAGGTAATTTCACAGGAGAGGCCCTAGCAGTGGAAAGGACTGGGAAAGGCCTCCTGTAGAAGCTGAGATCTGAGCTGAGCCATGAAAGAGGCCACGGAAAACAGGAGAAATTGGGGGGAAGAGGGAGAGTGTTCTAAACAGGAAGGGCAGGCAGTGAAAAGGAATAGAATCCAGAAAGGGTGCAAAATGTTCACAGCCAGTGTAGCTGGATTGAAGGGTATGTAGCAGGGGGGAAAGTATAAGATGAAGAGGTAGTGAGGGTCCAGATTGTGAAGGGTTTTAGATAGCACAATCTATATTTGATCCAGGAGGACCAATTTCTGGAGGAAATTTCTGGAGTTTACTAAGTAGGAAGGTGATATGGTCAGATCTCCAAAAGACTTCAGTTGCGAAAGTTCATTTAAAAATGTAGTGTTAAAATGATTCTGAAGTTAAGATCATCACTTAAAAATTTTTTTTGGTCTTTTTTTGGTGGGGGAAAGGGAGGGCAATTGGGTTTAAGTGACTTGCCCAAAGTCACACAGCTAAGTGTTAAGTGTCTGAGGTTGTATTTGAACTCCGGTCCTCCTGCATCCAGGGCCGGTGCTCTATTCACTGCATCACCTAGCTGCTCCAATCACTTAAAATTTTGAGAATAAGCAGAAGTCTCTGAGTAAGAGCTGAACAGCAGAGTATTTAGTGTATTCATCCTATCTGGATTTGGACCACAGCACCACCACCACCAGCTTATGAAGGTAAGGCTCTCTCCATCTAGACCAGGCCTGCACAACCTGCAGTCCGTCAAAGGATTTTGGGTGACCTCTGAAAAATGTAGGGGAAAATATCCTCTACATTTTTCATAGGCCACCCCAAATCCTTTCCTTACAGCCCACAGGCTGCAGGCTTGGTCTAGACCCTATCAACTGAGAGGCTGAGAGTCATTCCTGGTCACATAGGATTTCTCCTTCCTGCCTATTCCGAAAGCAGCTTCACATTGAATACTCCCCATGATTGTTATTGATTACATCCAGAATGGATTAGGTTTAGGGTTTAGGGTTATGGTAAGGGTTAAGGTTAAGTTTAGGGTTAGGGTTTGTGCCAGAATTAGAGTTGGGATTAGGGTTAGTGTCAGGGTTAGGGTTAGAGAATTAAGGTTAGGTAATTTAGGGTTAAGGTTTGGGTTACGGTTAGGGTTAGGGTGCAGAATTGGGGTTATGGTTAGCGTTAGGGTGGAATTAGGGTTAGGATTAGGGTTAGGGTTAGTGCTAGAGGTAGGGTTAGTGCGGGAATGGAATTAGCGTTAGTGCCCGAATTTGGCTTAAGTTTGGTGTTAGGGTTCATTTATCGTTAATATTTAGGGTTAACGTTAGCTTTTGGGTTAGGGTCAAGATTAGGGTTAAGGAATTAGGTTTAAGTTTAGGGTTAGGCAGGGAAAAGTGAGGGGTTGCATGGGGTGGGAGTGAGTAAGAGGGGTGGGATATTTGATTGGAAGGGAAGGGAGTGAAAAGGGAGAGGTGGGAAATTAGGAGTGGGCCGCGTTTGGGTTAGGTTGAAAGTTAGTTTTAGTATTTGGGGTAGGTTTATGGTTAAAGGTTCTGGTAAGTGTTAAGGTTAAGTTTAGTTTTAGGGTTATTGCCAGAATTAGAGTTAGGATTAGGGTTAACATTAGTGTTAGGGTTAGGTTTAGAGAATTATGGTTAGGTTTGGGGTTAGCATTAGGATTTTAGGGCTGTTAGTTTTAGTGTTAATGTTAGGGTTAGGCTTAGTGGTGGAGTTAGGGTTAGTAGTGTAATTAGGGTCAGGGTTAGTGTTACTGTGGGAATTAGGGTTAGGGTTAAGGTTAGTGGCAGAATTAGGCTTAGGGTTAGGGTTAGGATTAGGTTAATGGTGGATCGAAGAATTTGGGTTATTGTCAGAATTAGGGTTAGGGTTAGTTGTGGAATTAGGGTTAGGGTTAGTGGAATTAGGGTTAGGTTTATGTTTAGGGTATTGAGTTTAGGTTTATGGTAAGGGTTAAGGTTAAGCTTAGGTTTAGGTTTAGTGCTCAAATTAGGTTTAAGTTTAGTATTAGTGTTAGGGTTAGAGAATTAGGGTTAGGTTGCAAATGATTAATCCTTTGAAATTGTGTTTTTTGAATTCCATACTTCTACTGGATTGGAAATATTTACCTTATTTTCATTATTATGACTTTGAGCAGCATAAATTTGAATACATGAATCCCCTTCAGGTTATTCATTGTTTATTTAAATTGGACCTAGGTGTGACAACTTTTTTGTTTCTGATTTCACAGAGAGAATTATCTGATGACAGGATAATATATTTAACATAGTTAACAGAATTGAAAACCAAAACAAGTCAGGTTATAGCATGCTTCCTTTTAATTGACTTCGGTTTATTGGAATTACATGATCTTGATAAGGGTAAGCTTTCTTAGGGTTAGTGTTAGGGTTAGGGTTAGAAAACCAAGGCATAAAGGAAATTCCAGGATCACCCAACAATAGAGAGAACATAGTGAATTTTTAATTAAATGTGGACAAAGTCCAGGAGGAGAATGAAGAATGATGAAAAGTATAGATTCTGAGTACTTAGAATGGGAAACAGTACTTACTGTGAGCCTGCATAAGTTCATCAAGAATGAATGAGTCAAGGTAGACTAAATTGTTGTTATTCAGTCATTTCAGCTGTGCCTGACTCTTTGTGACCCCTTTTGGGGTTTTCTTGGCAAAGAAACTAGAGTGGTTTGCCATTTCCTTCTCCAGTTCATTTTATAGATGAGGAAACTGAGACATATAGGGTGAAGTGACTTGCCTATGGTCATATAGTTGGTAAGTATTTGAGGCTGTATTTGAATTCAGATCATCGTGACTCCAGACCTGGCACACTATCTGCTGTGCCACCGACCTACCCTCAGACTAATTTAATTTCTTCTTTTTATATTTTAAAAATTTTTTCTCATCTTTTTTTTCATTTTTCAAATGCTTTATTAACTTCTGATTTACATCATTCGTTTCCGCCAGATTTTGATTTACAAATTTTCTCCCCTTTTTTCGCCTACCAACCACCCCAAAATAGCAGTCCCACAGGATATCCCCTCCTCCAATCTGCTCTCTCCCATATTTTCTCCCATTCCCCTTTCTACTTTTCGAGTAGGGCATGGTGGATCTCTATACCTCAGTGCCTGTATATCTTATTTCACAATCACATGTAAAATAGTATTAATAAAAGTGTGTGTATATATATATATATATATATAACACACATATATATTTAAACATTTGATTTTAAAACTGAATTCCATATTCATTCCCTTCCTCCCTTGTCACCCACCCTTACTGGGAAGATAAGCAGTTCAGTAGAGGTTGTACATGTGTGGCTAATGCAAAATAATAACATAATAGATATATTGTAAAAGACTGATTATATTTCCCTCCCTCCTATCCCACCTCCCACTTGTTCTATTCTCTACTTTGATCCTGTCCCTTTTCAAAAGTGGGTGCTTCCAACTTCCCTCTCCCCTAGCCTGCCTTCCCTCTCATCCCCTTCGCCCCTACTCTCCTGTAGGGTGATATACCATATTTAGTGTGTATTTCATTCCCTCCTCAAGCCAAATTCAATGGGAATAAGGTTGATCCATTCTCTTTTGCCTTCCTATTCTTCCCCTCCATTGTAACCATTTTCCCTTGCCTCTTCTGTATGAGATAGTTTACCCCATTCTGTCTCTCCCCATCTCCTTTCATTATATTCCTCTCTCACATCTTAATTTCATCTTTTAAGTATCATCCCTTCCTGTTAAATTGGTCCTGTGCCCTCTATCTATGTATACCTGTAAACATATATACACACATTCACATATATATGTTCATATGCCCATATAGCCTCATATATAGACATATATATATATATATTTCTATTCTCGTCAACTATTTTCATACTGAGAAAAGTTTCATCAGTTACAATTATTGTTTTTCCATGTAGGAATGTTAATAGTTCAACTTTGATAAGTTCCTTATGGTTTCTTTTACCTGTTTACCTTCTCATGCTTCTCTTGCTTCTTGTATCTGAATTTCAAATTTTCTATTCAACTCTGGTTTTTTCAGCAAGAATGCTTGAAAGTCCTCTATTCCACTGAATGACCATATTTTCCCCTGAAACATAATAGTCATTTTTGCTGGGTAAGTGATTCTTGGTTTTAATCCTAGCTCCTTTGACGTCTGGAATATCATATTCCAAGCCCTTTGTTCCCTCAGTGTAGAAGCTGCCAGATCCTGGGTTATTCTGATTGTGTTTCCACAATATTCAAATTGTTTCCTCCTGCCTGCTTGTAATATTCTCTCCTTAATCTGGGAATTCCAAAACCTGGCTATAATGTTCCTAGGAGTTTTCTTTTGGGGATCTTTTTCAGGAGGTGATCAGTGGATTCTTTCAACCTCTTTTTTGCCCTCTGGTTCTAAAACATCAGGGCTGTTTTCTTTGAGAACTTCCTGGAGGATGATTTCTAAGTTCTTACTTTGATCATTGCTTTCAGGTAGTCCAATAATTGTTAAATTATCTCTCCTAGATCTATTTTCCAGGTCAGTGCTTTTTTCCCATGAGATATTTCACATTGCCTTCTATTCTTTCATTTGTTTGGATCTGTTTAATAGCATCTTGATTTCTCATAAGGTCATTAGCTTCCATTTGCTCCAATCTAATTCTGAAGCAATGATTCTCCTCATTGAGCTTTTGAGATTCTTTTTTCGTCTGGCAAATTTGGCTTTTTAAAGCATTCTTCTCCTCATTGGCTTTTTGAGCCTCTTTTGCCATTTGAGTTACTCTATTTTTTAAGGTAGTATTTTCCTCAGTCAGGCTCTTGACTCTCATTTCATAGTTTTTTTGCATCATTTTCATTTCTCTTCCCAATTTTTCCTCCACTTCTCTTATCTGCTTCTTAAGGTCCTCTATGGCCTGTAACCAGCTCGTATTTTCCTTTGAAGCTTTTGGTGCAGGAGTTCTGACTTCACTGTCTTCCTCCTGTTCCATGCTTTGCTCCTTTTTGTCCCCAAAATAGGAGTCTAATGTTGGAATCCTCTGTCTGCTTTGTTTCCTTTGCCTGGTCATGTTGCCCCTCAGTCACTTGACCTCTGGGCTTCTGCCCCCGTAGGATTCTGCCATCAGACAGGGGGGCTTTCATCCCAAATGCTGGGGTTTTCTCAGCTGCCGGAGGTATTAGATGGGTGCCTTCTCTGAGGTCTCCACACGCTCTGGCAAGCTGGTCACATACCCCAGGACCTCCACCCTAGACTGCAATCCAGATCCAAGAAGGTTAAAGCAAGAGCGATTACCCCTCAGACTGGTGCTTGGTCCCCCTACACTCTGCAGGCCAGGAGCTGAAGCTGTCATGTGGTGCTGGCTGGCTGTGCTGGGTGTCTCAGTGGCTTCTCCCCCTGGGGGCAAAAGTCACGCACTCCTACTTACTGGGTCCCAAAGTCCAGACTGCACTGTCCTCTCACTTTGTCCTTTGTACCTGTGTGTTGATAATTCTGGAAATGGCCACAGCTGCTGTTGATCTGGAGTCCCTCCTAGTGGCAGCTGGTCAGACCCACCCTGATGCTAAAACCTCCTGCTCAAGGCAGGCCAGGGCTCAGCTCCCAGAGCTAGCTGGCTAGCTGATTCCTGCTGGCTTGCTGGGCTGTCCTCAGTGGGAGGTTAGCTTCTCTCTGTCATTTTGTGCATTCTGTAGCTCCAAAGTTTGTTCAGAGTTCCCTTTCTACATTGATTGGAGAAGGTGGAAGCTGGAGCTGCTTTGAGGTCATGCTTCTACTCCACCATCTTGACTCTGCCCCCCAATTTCTTCTTTTTATAGTATGGATAAACATGGATAAAGGGAATTCTATAGACATAGTATGCCTGGAGTTTACAATGATTTTAACAAATTCTCTCATGAGATCCTTGTCAACTCTACTGAGAAATGTGGACTGGATTATTATGTAGTTAGACACATTCAAAACTAATTGGATGACTGGATTAAAATTTGACAGTTAATGGATAATTTCAATTTGGAAGGAGATATCTAGTGGAGTAACCTAGGGAAACTATCATAAACCCTGTGCTATTCAATATTTGTAGCACTGACTTAAATCAAGGCATAGATGGCATTCGTTTCACATTTATGGATGAAGAATGGCAGTGATAGCTAACATTGAAAGACAGAATCAAGATCCTGGAAAGATCTTTTGCTACAACAAATGGGCCAATTCTAATAAAGTGAAATAGAAAAGGAATTAATGTAACATCATACAGTTGAGTTTAGAAAAAATGTCTGCCTAAGTACAGCATGGGGGAAAAATTGGTTAGAGTGCAAGTAAATTTAATTCAACTAAAACTTATTAAGTGCAGAACATTTAATATGTGAAAGGCATTAGAGCTATAAAAAAGAAAAAAGCCCTCAAGGAATTTTGGATGTAATCAGTGGTCTAATTACATGCACACAGAAAAATATGATATAGTGTAGAGTGTGGTAAGTGTGAAGAAGGAATCCAAAGTACTCTGGGAAGTTTTGAGGAAATAGAGAGATGGATGGTTAGTAGGGAGAATGGCACTTGAGTTGTACCTTGGAAGAAGAGAGAGATTTCATCAAGAAGAGCTATGAAGGTGTAATAAGAATGTAAATTTTAAAGATCTTCCCTGCCCCTAGGCTAAAGTGCACCAGAAGCCTGGGGAGGGAGGCTTGTTTTTCAGTAGATACTTTTTGATTGGCCAGTGGGTCAATAAGGTTGTTACATTCTCTGAGCCAGGAGAAGGCTATATAAGCCCTGATGTGTAGCTTTGTTTTGGGACTCACTTTGAGAAGTGTTCTGTGATTTGATCTGAATTCTGGGAAGCCATTGTTGAGAGTCCCCCGGCTTTGAAAAACCCAGAATGTGGAAACCCGGATGTTGACTGGGTATGGATGTAATGGTTGGACAGTTTGGAAATCTGTCTACTTGATGTTTCTGTCTTGATAATTATGCCTGTATACTTTGAGGTTCAGGGTGCTGACCTTTTCTCCTGAACAAGGTAAACGATATATGTCTGACTGATTAAAGTAAGCTTGTTAACCCATTTTGAGTTGCTTTCCTTTAACAAAGCAGATCCAAGAACCTGTGGTAGCTGCAAACCCTGAGGACACTTGGGGTGCTTGCTGCTACAGAAGGGGGAGTGAAATCCAGGGGACGGATGGTGTACATGGTGAACAAGGGTAGAAGAAGTAATTCCAAGCTCAGGAAATAAATAAGACAGTTTGGTCAAAACAGGATACCTGTAGTAGGGCAGGGTAAAATAAGGCTATAAAAATCTGGCTGTAGCCAGATTATGTCAGTTTAAGGAACTTGGCATTTCATTTTATAGTCAATAAGAAGCCCCTGAGTCATTGAGCGAGAAAATGATGTGGTCAAGTCTCTGCATTAGAAGCATCACTTTGGCAACTATATGAGGTAGGAATTAGATTGAGGTGGGGTTGGGGCTGGGAATTAGATGTAAAGAGATTAATTAGAATACTTAAAAGATTACAGTTATCTCTTCCACATCTCGAGTTTCCCCAATGACATATCATGGGTTGGTATAAGAAGATATTTACTAGCCGTATGACCCTGGGTATGTTCCTTAACATTTTTTCCAGCCTCAGTTTCTTCATCTGTAAATTGAGGATAATAATAGCACCTGCTTCACAGGGTTGTTGTGAGGATCAAATAGAATAGCATATGTAAAGTGCTTTGCAAATCTTAAGGTGCTAAATAAATTTCATGATCATTATAAATGTTATTGCTGTTGTATATGTGAATTTTGGAGACACACTAACCTTGGGAGCACAAATATCTGGGTCCTTTGTGATTTTATCAATATAGAGAACTCCCTTTATGGAAACTTCTTCCAGTAGTAGAGAACAGCAACTTTTCTGTTAAATTATAGTCTTAGAAGAAGAGTTACCTGGGGTATTGGGAGGTGAAATTGCTTTACTGATGATCACATTGGGTGTCAGATACCTGATTAAAAGATTGAGAGATGAAAGAAATCTCAGATGTCATTTAATCCAATTGTTTTATTTTACAGAGTAAGAAACTGAGTCTCATAGAGGTTAAGTGGCTTGTCTGGTGTTACATAGTTACATACTCTACTCCAGGTAGAGACTGGAGATCACTTAATCCCAATCCCTCTTTTTACATTTTAGTAAACTGATGCTCAGAAATGTGAAGCAACTTAATCAAGATCTCATAGGTCAAGTGAGTAGCAGAGAGGAGATAAAAACTCATATTTTCTGACTCCAGATCTTCTCTTCTTCTACCTCATAATATTCCTAATCCTGGAAGTGCACCAAGAACTGCCCATCTCTTCACTGAAGACCCAAAACTTGAATTGACTCCAATTACCATACACGAATGTAATCTTTTCCAAGGATTAGCTTGGGATGGTAGTATGGCTCCTTCCAGGGACACTAACTGTGTCTGTCTGATTTCTGAATGTGTAGGCCACTCACTCTGTGTGTATTTGTATGTGTACATGTGTGTGTGCTTGGGTGCATGTGAGATGAAATGATTCTAAGAGGACTGACTGGGCATGGCCCCAAGCCAGAAGAACCCTGGAGTGAGTCTATGCCATGCAGGGATTTAGAGACTATTCTTAATGTCACCATTGTGCCTTGTATTTCCCTTCTATTCTCTCTCCCTCTTCCCCCCTCCATATATATGTGCATATATTCATATATACATACATATATATCTTCTATTCTCTTTCTCTTCATATATACTGTGTTTCCCCGATAATAAAACCTATCCCAAAAATAAGCCCTCCCCTTACTGTGTAAGATTCCTCTAAAATAAGCCCTCCCCCGAAAATAAGCCCTATTGAGATTGCTACTGTAGTGAAGGTGATCCCCTGCGCTACACGCTACATTACAGTACCCTCTGTATGCCCCTTCCCCCCCCCCCGGGTGACGCACGCCACGCTCCGAGCTGCATCTAATCAGAGCTGCAGCAGTGAGCATGTCATCCTGTTCTTCCCCAGTGATTTGCTTGCTGGTGCCATTGAGAGCAGTGCCGCGAAGGAGAGCTGAGGCAGGACAACATAAGCCCTCCCCTGAAAAGAAGCCCTCTGGTGTTTTTCTTTCCAAAAAAAATAATAAGACAGTGTCTTATTATCGGGGAAACACAGTATGTGTGTGTATATGTATATATATATATACATATATATCTTCTTTTTAATAGTATAGATAAACATGGATAAAGGGAATTTTATAGACATAGCATGCCTGAAGTTTACAATGATTTTAACAAATTCTCTTATAAGATTCTTGTTGACTATACTGAGAAATGTGTTATATATTTATATATATATATGTTATATATTTTATATTATATATAATATATAAAATATATAATATATAATAATATATTTATATATAATATATATTATAACAAATAAAATATAATATATTTTATAAATATATATGTTATATATATTTATATATATATAAATGATTATATATTTAGATACATTCAAAACTAATTGAATGACTGTATTCAAAGATCGACAGTTAATGGATAATTTCAGTTGGGAGGGAGATCTCTAGTGGAGTAACCTAGGGAAACTATCATAAACCCTGTGCTATTCAATATTTCTAGCACTGACTTAAATCTAAGTCACATTCTCTCTCCATATATATCTTCTATTCTCTGATTTTAAGGAGGAGCAGACAGACTGAAAGTGGCCAGGTACCTAGTTTGGGATGACAAGATGATAGTTTTCTCAAGTCAGAAAAAAAGACAGGTCACTTAACCCCCCTTAATCTCAGGACCCTCGCATTAAAGATTTATAGGACATTCCTGGTCTCAAGAAAAGAAAGTAGATGTAAAAATTCAAAACCATAAAGGAGGTCAGAAATCCAATCAACTTATTTTACCAATGGGGAAATTAAGGCCCATAGAAGTGAAGTATATCAGTAATCTGTATTTGCACTCTATTAGATGGTAAATTCCATGAATTCAGGGTAGTTCTCTCATCTTAACTTTCTAACTTCCCTAATGCCTGGCATAGTCCTGTGCCCATTTTTGTTGTTCACTCATTTCAGGTGTGTTTGGTGCTTGTGACCCCATTTGGGGTTTTCTTGGCAGAGATACTGGAGTAGTTTGCCATTTCCTTCTCCTGTTCATTTTACAGATGAGGAAACTGAGGCAAACAGGGTCAAGTGACTTGCTCAGGGTCACATGGCTAGTAAGTGTCTGAAACCAGATTTAAACTCAGGAAGATGAGTCTTCCTGACTTCAGGCCTGGCATTCTGTCCACTGTACCTCCAGTTGCCATGTGTACATAATAGGTACTTAATATTTGTTAAATAATGTTATGAGGTGACGATCTGGATCACAGATCACCAGTGCACAATTCATGAGTAGAACTCTAATCTCCAGATTCCTAGTCTAGTTCTTTTACGACAACACCAGACTGGCCTTTTAATTTTACTACTTTGTCCTTTGCAAAAGACCCTTTTTTAGGGCTATGTACTGGCAAGAGTATAGAACTTGATCTTAGGAGATCTGGGTTCAAATCCCAAAGAGTCATACCAGCTGTATGATTCTGGCCAAATCATTCACTCTTTAAGCTTCATTTTGTAAATTGTAAATTCTATAAAATAAAGGTAATAATTCTTGTTTAGCCACAAGCTGGTGCTGTTATCTGCTGATCTTCCAACAGAAAAGATCAATCTCTGGTCAAGTGTCAGGCTCACTCTGGTGGTTATATGCATTAGCCTTCTCTGAGGAAGTAAAGGCCCTTTGCAGTCCTCAGAGGGTGGAATCAGTTCCTACCTTTCCTCAGTCGTTCCACCACCTCCCGCCGCCACCTTCCATATACCATCTTGTCAGTCTAGGGAGTAAGATTCCTATGGATTTAACCAATCAGGTTAGTGTTAACACCCCCTGCCCCCACCCTATCTACTGAAAAAACAAACAAACAAACAAACAAACAACTAGTGTTGTCTTTGATAATATTTCACTGAATCCCACTCACATAATCTTAGCATGATGGAGTAACCTCCCTCAAGGAACAGAGCACCTAAACTCTATTCAGTGTTTCATTCCTTTTATAATCAATGGAATCAATGAAAATAATAAAGCATTTACTTTTTGGTTGACCTCCTGAAGCTTCTCTTAGACCTGGATAGCTCCTAGGCATTGAAATAACATGCTTTGAACCCAGGACTTGTAGGGAAGGCATAGCTTAGTTATTTCATTCCCAACAATTTTTCCTCCTGGAAGTAAATGAAAGAGTGTAAAAAATACATCATGGTTCCCAATTAATGTTCAACTTACCTTTCCAGGTAGGGCCATTCACTTGATGAATGACTCAGAAATTGTGGATCTGGGATTTTCCATTTTTTCCATTTTCTCAAGGTTTGGGGCATGAACATAGGAGCAGACAGAAGCTACTATAGCCAGTATTTTTGCTTTCATTGTTGTAAATTGAGCAGAGACCTCTGGCTGCTTCTCACTGGATTTAGAACATACCTA
Source organism: Petaurus breviceps papuanus (assembly GCF_028583685.1). Taxonomy (NCBI): domain Eukaryota; kingdom Metazoa; phylum Chordata; class Mammalia; order Diprotodontia; family Petauridae; genus Petaurus; species Petaurus breviceps. The sequence continues at coordinate 1,181,908 of NW_027187269.1, forward strand.
TGGAGTGGGAATATATGTAAGGAAGAGGTGGCCAAGTCCTCTCTCCCTCACCTACTATCCTACATCTTTCCATCTCCCTGTAGTTTCTGACCTTGAGCCCTTCAGTGCAAGTTTCCGGTATCTGAGGATTATATCATATTGCCCCTCATTCTTTGACTTTCCTCAACTTTTTGTTTTTATGGGAAGAACTTACCTCAGGTATAAACTCCCATTATACTTATACAGTCTACTTCAGAGTTGTTGGGAGGAAAAGTAATGCAGTGGATAGATAATTGGGCCTAGAGTCAGGAAAGTCTGACTTCAAATTTGGCCTCAGACATCTACTATCTGTGTGACCCTGGCCAAGTCATTGAACCTTTGTCTGCCTCAGTTTCCTAATTTGTGAAGTGGGGATGATAATAGCACCTACCCCCCAGGGTAGTTGCCAGGACTAAATTAGGTATTTGTAAAACATTTAGAACAGTGTACTTAATAATTTTTTCCCCTTATACTACTATTTGCATATAAACTATGATTTTCCATCTAAAAACTGATAGTACTTGTGTCAGGTGGTAAGGGAGCTCCCTAATGCTTCTGGCATTCAGGGATTTCATCCTCACTGTACCTGTAGTCCTATTACAGATTTAGATCAACCTTCATCTCCCTAGCCTAAAGATGATATTAATCATATGTTATGTTTTGCATAGCACTTTACAGTTATATATTATTATCTAAAGATAAATAGAGCTACATCTCCAATTCACACTCATAAGCTGGTGACCCCTAGAATGCCACTATCCCTGGTGCAAGGTAATCTTTGGGTCTGTGTTCATAGAACTATAGCTCATTAGTCCCCACTGATGGTTTCACCTTCAGTAGTCAGCCAGGTCATACAATGAGTTCAAAACAAAGGTATTTCTTAAACTGTCATATTAAGAACAATAGTAACAAAAAATATAGGTAATAGGTATATACAGCAGCAATACAAGTGGCTGAGGGACATGAGAGAAGGGGCAGCTCATACAGGTGATACTGCAAGGTCTCAGGGTCACTAATGTCTTTGGGTGCCCAAAATGTATCTTGGAGTTGCCTCACTACTTAATTGTAGTCACCACTGCTTCCATGTTTCCCTATGAAATTACCTTCATTTTACCATTTTCACTGTATATGTTTATACACACTCCATGTATGAAGTTATTTGCATGTTGGTCTCCACCTTCATCCCCCTGTTAGAATGTGACTTCCCTGAACTTAAGAATTGTGTTTTTACCTTCCTTTGTATTGCCAGTAGTTAACAAGGTGCCTGGCACATATTGATTGCCTAATAAGTGCTTGTTGACTGACCGGGTTCACTAACATCTTGCCTCTAGGGTTCTTCTCTATACTTGTGTAAAGATCTAGAGATTATGTCCTAGCAGAAGTCTTGACTCTGGGGTTTGCCATTTTCTGGGTGGTATCCATGCTCTGGTTATTGTACTCTAAAATCTTTTTTTCTGACTCACTTAATTCTAAACTAGACTCCCTAACAGTCTTGACTTTCTCTTTTCTCCTCTCAGTCTCTTACATTCATCCATGTCAATGAGTGAATGGAAACAGCCCTGTATTCACCTACCTATCGAAAGATGCCATGGGGCAGGGATGTGAAGGTGGAAAAGGGAGAAAAATCTCTTCCCTCACTGTACTTCACACTGTGAGAGTACAGAAGGGAAATAAGAAGAATGATCTAGGTGGCTTTCTTCTACATTGCCAGAGCTCCTCTCTGAGGTGATTAGTTTGCTTTTTAAAATAGGTTCAAGGGGCATTCATTTAACCAACCACTAGATAACTAGATACTAACTGATAACTGTGTGTTATCAGTTGCCTTCACTTAAAGGTCATGATGCTATAATCCTCAGAAGTTAGTTAAGTTACTTTTTCATGCCTCTTAAAAGAGAAAAGATATGGAAAAACTTCCTGACATATACTTACTCACTGCCTAAGCTTATAATCTCAAGTCGATTTCTCAGTGTCGTCACACTTTTTTTGTGGGATTGTAGGAAAACTGTTTTTTTTGTCAGTTGTGTCTGACTCTTCCTGGCTCCATTGGGAGTTTTCTTGGAAAAGATCCTGGAGCAGTTTGCCATTCCCTTCTCCAACTCATTTTATAGATGAGGAAACTGAGGCAAACAGGGTTAAGTGACTTGCTCAGGATCACACAGCTAGTAAGTATCTGAGGCCGGATTTGAACTCAGATCCTCCTGACTCCAGGGTCAGCACTCTATCCACTGTGCCATCTAGATGACCTAGGAAAATATACATATGTACACATATATACATATGTTTTATATATGCATGTACATAGTTATAGTTACGAAGTTTTCTATAATCCCACAAAAATATGTGTACTTATTTATGTGCACTTATTTACAGAATTGGAAGGGGCTAAGAGGGATATATATATATATATATACACATATATCTTCATATACACACATATGTATATGTTTATATATGTGTGTATATACATGCATACATATATATATATATATATGCTATCATAACGCATGCTATCAGTAAGTCAGGAATTACCTCCATTTTATAAATGAGGTTTAGAGAGTTTGTCAGTTGGCTAAATCCTTTGACACCAAGACCAGGGCTCTTACTAGACTGCTCTGCTACACTTCCCTCCTCCTCATTCTGATTTCATTTACCTTTCCTTGGACCCACTCTGACTTCTTAAGTCTTCTCCCCTATAGGCTTGTATACAGTGTCTTAGTTGGGGAGCATCTATGATTTGTAGGAGAGAACATCATGCCATCCATTTAAAATGTAGTTATGTACATATGCCCCCTATCTCTAGTAACACCAGATCTCTCTATTGTTCTGTGGCAGGATGCCTGGCAAGGGCTAACTCGGTGAAGAAGTGAAACCCTCTCTTTAGACCACATGTGCACAATCCAACAGCCACAAGGTGGCAGAAGTGGATTACTTGCAGTTATCCATTTTCAAAGGGAGCCAGCCGGTTACCTGCACTTAATTAAGTTCAGCAAACATTTATTCAGTGATTATTACGTATAATGTATGGGGGGGGGATGCAAAGATAAAGGAATAATCCCTGTTCTCGAGCAGTTCAGAGTCTAGCTGGAGCGTAAGATAGATGTACAGATAATGGAAATAAAAGTTACAATGTGAGAAACTCACGGGGCGATTTCAAACAACACACTAAAATCACCTATTCCCTTGTTTCATTGTTGTTCAGTTTTGTTCAAATGCATGCAGTGGGAGAAATGACACTCTTGGCCTGAGAGGCTGATGTCTAGTTGCTTTCGAAAGTGGGCAGCAAATCAATTAGCAAGTGATTTAATAATCTCACATTTTCATAGCACTTTAAGGTTTATGAAATGCTTTCCTCATGGCGACTCTTTGAGGTGCTATGTATTATTATTCTCATTTTGTAGATGAGAAAACTAAAGCCCACCCATTGGTGGTAAATGCTTTATTGAAGGTCACCCAGCTTTTAAGTTATGAACCTCAGACTATAACCCAAATATCTTGATTCTAAACCAACATTTCTTCCTACTACAAGATGAGCAGTCTGGGAAAGAGGGAGGACTATACAATACCTTTTCTTTTGCTCCATCTTGCTTTTTCCAAATGCCTGAATCTTCATGCATATGTATGTATTGTTCATTGCTTTGGGAATTTAGATTTGAGTTTGCAATGTTTGAGGGGATAGACAAGTTTAACAGAAAGAACTTAGCTTTAGGGGGCAGCTAGGTGGCATAGTGAATAGAGCACTGGCCCTAGACTCAGGAGGACCTGAGTTCAAATCCGGCCTCAGACACTTAACACAAAAACTAGCCGTGTGACCCTGGGCAAGTCACTTAATCCCAATTGCCCTTCAAAAAGCAGGAAAAAAAGAACTTAGCTTTAATCATCACTCCCCATCCCCTTACTAGTTAAAAAAGAAAAAAAATTATAACAAGGAAATAGCCTAATATATAGGCACCCAAAGTTCTAAGTAGTTTTTTGTCTTTTAAATAAATATTTGTTGATTTGGTGTGCTAGACATAGAGTACCAGTAACAATAAAAGTAGTTACATGCTCCTTTTTATTTTCTTATGTCCTTGTTTATCTGAATATCTGTGCTTGTCAATGGAAGTTAAAATAAAATCTTTCTTCTCCCATACTCAAATGATTTTAGAGCTATAGGTCTTCCCCCTTAACCATGGAGATCCATCCATGCTTCTGCCTGTCTTATGTAATGTTTTTCAATGTTCTTCTGTTAAGTTTTTTCGCCACAGAAGTTCCACCCAATGTGTTAGACTTCCTTATCTTCACTACCTTCACTCAGACCCTAATAGAGGAAGCCTAGGAAATAGTAGCGCTCCTATCTCCTCTGGTTAATGGATCTGCTTCCAGACTGACCCCCAAAGTTAGCTTTGAAGGGTGTAATTCTTATGGCAATAGGGACCCATCATCATTGCCAGTAAAAACATCAACTGACTCATTACCACTGACAGGGACGCATGACAGCATAGTCAAAGTAGTATACCCCAATGGGGGACAGAAAAAGGAGGAAGTATGTGCTAGGCAGAAAAGATTACTACCACCACCTCCCTATACATCATAGGCAGCTCTAGAAATAGCTAGAATAGCTAGATCTAGAAATAACTAGAATAGTGACCCCACAACCATGATCCAGAGCAGCAGCCCCTGTAGAGGCCTCATTTAAAGGAACTACAGATCCTACCTTTTCAGCACCCATAACTGCCTTCCAAATACTTTATCTGGATTTTTATTAATATGTCCTCATTGAGAGGCAATATGATGTAGCAGAAAGAGTACTGGACTAATAGCCAAGAGGACACTAGGTTTGAATCCTGGCCCTGACCTTTTAAAAACATTTTTGATATCTTATTTTTTCCTCAATTACATGTAAAAACAATTTTTAAACTTTATTGTTACAACTTTGAGTTCCAAATTCTTTCCCAGCTTCCCTCCCCCCCCCATCACTGAGAAGGAAAGTAATTTGTTAAAAGTTATACATGTGCAATCATGCAAAACATATTTCTTTATTAGTCATGTTGTGAAAGAGAATCCAGACAAAAACCATAGAAAAATAAAGTAAAATAACAGTATGCTTCAATCTGCATTCAGATTCCATCAATTCTTCCTCTGGAAGACATTAGCATTTTTGTTTTTTTTTGCTTTATGGAGGGGGGAAGGTATGGCAATTGGGGTTAAGTGACTTGCCCAAGGTCACACAGCTAGTTTTTTGTGTTAAGTGACTGAGGCTGGATTTGAACTCAGGTCCTCCTGATTCCAGGGCCCATACTCTATTCACTGCACCACCTAGCCACCCCAAGGATAGCATTTTTCATCATAGGTCTTTCAGAATTGTCTTGTGTCTTTGTATTTCTGAGAATAACTGAGTCCTTCACAGCTAATATCATTACAATACTGCTGTTACTGTGTACAATGTTCTTCTAGTTTTGCTCATTTCACTTTCCATCAGTTCATGTAAGTCTTTCCAGGTTTTTCTGAAACCATCCTGCTCATCATTTATTATACTACAGTAATATTCCTTCACAATCATATATCACAACTTGTTCAGTCATTCCCCAATTGATGGGCATCTCCTCAATTTCCAATGCTTTACCATCACAAAAATAACTGTTACAAATATTTGTGTGTATAAGTCCTTTATCCTTTTTAAAAAATCTCTACATATACAGACCTAGTAGTGGTATTACTGGGTCAAAGAGTATGCACAGTTTTATAGCCCTTTGGGGATAGTTCCAAATTGCTCTACAGAATGGTTAGATCAATTTACTACTCCACCAACAGTGTATTACTGTCCCAATTTCCCCACGTTCACCCCCCCAATTTATCATTTTTTATATAATATTAGCCAATCTGACAGGGGCGAGATAGTACCTTAGAGATATTTTAATTTTGCTCTTGACTTTTCGTATCGATGTGACCATGAGAATGGGGACAGCCTAACCAAAGGCATAGAAGAGGGAAATGGAGTATGTAAGAAAGTAGCACATAGATCATGAATTTTCTCTAGTACATAGAGAGAGAGGGAGGGGAGGGAAGGAGAGAGAAGAGATAGACAGAGAGGGAGGAGAGAGAGATTATGACAACTGACAACATAAGGAAAAACTGATTAATGATTAAGGATAGGGACAGGCACTGGACCTATGATTTCAGTGGTTAATTTCCCCTCTCAATGCAATTGGTACTTTCTCCACCAAGAGAGGTTAAGCGAATTGTTTGGTGTCACATAGCCCAGATGTGTCAAAAGCAGGACCTGGATTTAGCTTTTGTTGGTTCTGGGGCTGCCTCCAAATCACTATACCAAAATACCTCTCCCTTAAATTCCCCTAAAAATGGAATAAGTTGCTTTAGGATATTGGTAGTTCTCCCATTTCAAGAACATCCCATGTTCTATATTATGCTCCCCTTCCAGCTGCTGTTCTTTCAGGCAGGGACCAGATGACCATTTGTTAGGGAAGGTGTCAAAGGAATTTCTGCACAGGCAGAATTTAGAATAAGTGATCTCTAAGGGCCCTCTGAACTCTTTGGGTTCATGACTTTGCATTGCACGGACCTTCCAACCTTGATTTCCTGTGATTTTCTGTTCTGAGGTGTCATGCATCTCTAACAGTCTAGATTCTAAAATCCTTTCTGGCATTCATATTTTATATTCTCTGGTCCCCTTTAATTCTGACATTTGTGGCATAGTAGAAAGAGATCTGCATTTGGAGTTACGAAGATCTGGGTTTGAATCTCACTTCTTACATTTACTAACCTTGTGACCACAACCAAGGCACTTCTCTGGGTCTCAATTTCCCCATCTTGAAATGCCAATCATAATACCTGAAGTATGCTCTTCCCAAGGTTGTTGTGAGATTCAGAAGACACATAATATAGATTAAGTGCTTTGTAAACCTTAAACCTTTTATATGAATGAATTTCAGGTATTAGTTTGGTTCCAATTATATGATTCATTTACTTTTGACCTAATTAAAACAAAGTCCAAGGCCAAATTTAGCTCATGGGCCCCATTCCTCAGCTTGGGACTCCAGAATCAGGTGTGAACATTGACAAAAGAATGTTTGGGATTTCTAAGCCAGCACCATCTTTCCCAGGAAGGAAAGAGTCTAGTCTCAGTAAATGGAGTTTTGCTGAAGCATTCACCAATGAGTAACACTTTTCGTGCCTGTCCTTTTAGAAAGCACTCTGCTGCCACAAGAAGCTAGGTTACTGCTAATTGCAATTTGTTGCTTTTCCCTGAAGCTCTGCCTTAGCTCCTTGTATCCCACCCCAACCACTTGCCACCTGAAACACCACTCTTCTGCTCGCTAAGAGGCTTAGTGCCCTAATGTATGCACTACTGGTTCTTTCTAACCATTCAAAAAAGAGAAAAAAAAAGAAAAAAACATTTTCTATTCCTATCCTCTCTACTTCTCTGGTTCTATATTCCATTCCCCCCATCAAGTCTTCAAAATACTATCTGACATGGATGGCAGAGGAGAAGCATCATGGTGCAGTAGAGGAAAGTTGGAATTGGATTGGAAGAGAAAGGGTCTGTGTTCAGATCCCAATTCTGTTACTTAATTCCTTTGTGTTTTGGAGTCTGTTTCATGATCTATTAAATGAAGGTGCTCTACTAACTGTGGGAGTTACCTCCATGGTCTATTGTATTTCATCATCTATGATCACATGACCTGCGTTCACAACCTAACTCTACTGCTTATGCTACCTTTGTGACCTTGGGCAAGTCACTTAATCTCTGGGGCTCTCAGTTTCCTCATCTATAAAATGAGGGGCTTGTACTAGATGACCTTCAGGGTCCCTTCCAGCTCTAAATCTGTGATGCTGTAATCTTATGATTTGAGTTAAAATCCTGGCTCTTCTGCCAAAATTCACTGTTGTGATCTTGGCCGAACCAGTTAGCTTTAGTTTTCTTACCTGTAAAATGAGAGATTTAGACTAGATCAGGGGCTTTTAACCCAGAGTTGAACTTTTAAAAAATATTTTGATAAGCATTTTAATATAATTATTTTCCTTTGCAATGCTCCACATTTTATTTCATGTACTTAAAGTAATTTTGAGAAGGGATTCATAGGCTTCATTGCAGTGCCAAAGAGGTCTGTGACATAAAAGAAGGTGAAGAAATTGGATCAGGGATCAGCAAACTGTGGCCTGAGTACCAAATCTGGAATTTTCACATTTTTAAATAAATGAAACTTCATTTTAAAATCTAAAAACCATTTCTAGCAGCAGGCCAAACAAGAACAGGCCACCTGCTGTCTGGAGGTAGTTTGCTAACCCCTGGAATAGATATTGCTCAAGATTGCTTCCAGCTCTAAATCTTATGATCTCATCTATACATACAGTGTGTAACTTTTTAACAAATGCTTTCCCAAATATTATCTCTTTTCATTCTCACCCCAACCTTGTGAGGCATTACTTGTTTTATGAATTAGAAAATGGAAGGTCAGAGTGGTTTGAAGTGGTTTTAAACCACCCTTCCAATGTAGCACCCTGGAATTGACACCTGGATTTTCTCATGCCAAGTTCAGCATACTTTCTTTTCCCTGTTTCCCTCACGCTACTTGGATTGTCAATTACCAAGGCACATTTTTTTTGCTGCCCCTTCTCTTCTGCATTGTTGTTTCAGTTGTATCTAACTCTTTGTGACTCAGCAAAGATACTGGAGTGGTTTGCCATTTCTTTCTCTAACTCATTTTACAGATGAGGAAACTGAGGCAAACAGGGTAAAGTGACTTGCTTAGGGTCAAACAGCTAGTAAGTGTCTGAGGCTGGATGTAAACTCAAGTCCTCCTGACTACAGGGCTAACACTCTGCTGTGATACCTAGCAACCCTTTTCTTCTGTATGACTTCATGTATTTTATGATCCATAATGATTCTATTTTAAAACAAAACAAACTTGATTTAGATGAAAGGGTTCAGTATGATATAGCGTAAAATGTGATGACTGGAGTGGTGGAGATGTATTCTCTAACCTCAGCCTGTATTGCCACGTGATAGTGAACACTTAGCTAGAACCCCAAGGGCACCTCGCTAGTGTTGGCTCATGTGAGACCTTGGACAAGTCACTGCCTCAGTTTCCTCAACAGGAAAAAGGAAAGCTAGGTGAGAGTGGGATTGGAGTTGATCCTGAAGCTGTCTTCTAGTCCTGTGATGCTATAACCCATTTGCATCTTTCCTTTAGCCCTCTGACTTTGTCCTGAGTCATGTTGCTTCTCAATTTTCTCCTCTGCTCCAAAAAGTACTGAGTTTAGAAAATAATATGAGCTGATATATCATTGTTGGGAGCCAAAGAGGCTTGAGCCAGGACTTCAGATCATTAAATACCTTGATATCAGTGGACCCGAATATCAAAGACCTTTTTGAGAAGTGACTTTTCATCAAGTTAGCTCCTGAGTTATTTGTTATGGGTTACACTTATAAGGATGTTGTTTGAGTTCTGAGATCAATAGGCTATACCCCAAGATTTTAGTTATTAAGAGCTAAAATATTGATTCAGCACTCAGGTATCTTTGGGTGGTCAGCTCTAAACGTGATGTCTTTTGAGGATTGCAGCTTTGGCTTTGAAGTTTGCTCTCAATTGTATCAGTTTATGACTGTGACTGCATTAGCAGATACCTGAGGCCTAGGTCAAAGGTCTTACTCTAAGACTTTAGTGACCTATATAACAAATCCTTATCAAATTATCTAATCTCTGCTACTTCCAGGATACAACAGACTAGGTAATGATCAGAAAACTTGAGTCCTCTTCCTTTGTCTCTTTTGCTCTATAAAGACCCTGTCCTGAGAATCAATAAATGGAGTTCATCATTCTTCCTTGAACTACCCACATGGCCTGGTCATTTCTTATTCACATCTCCATGCTAAGTGCTGGACACTGAGCAGCCCACGGCATATCATAGACCATTATCTGCATGACAGTTAAAAACAATGTAGGAAGAACCTTGGATTTGGCAATGAGAAGACCTGGATTCAGTTCAGTTCGGGGGTAATTTGGGCAAGTAGCTTCACCCCTCTGGTCCTCAGGTACTTCATTTGTAAAATGAAGGAGATGTGAATCTAGTCAATCAAATCCTTTTTATTAAGGGAATTTGTTCTGTCAAATTTGGATTCAGTCAAAGGGCAGCTCTTAAGAACGTGGAAGGTCACATGTGGCCCTGAGGCCTCAGGTTCCCCACCCCTGGACTAGATGATATCTAGGGGGACCCATGGCATAGCTAGGAATCCTACAGCAAATGAAGCTACTGGAGGTGCATGATGACTGAATGACCACTGGATGGAGACATTTCCACTTGGAGATATTCTGCTCCTGCAGATTAACCTCTTGCAGCAGTTACTAGTAAATACAATTGGAAATGGCCATGGTCCTTGGTCAGTCATACAGCTGTAGTCCTAAACCCTTTAGGACAGCAGCAATAATAGCTTACCACATGCTTGAGCTGCCTGATTTGTTTAATAACTTAACACAATTGTGTAGTATACCACGTAGAGCACAAAAGGGGATCCAGGCTCCATAAAGCATGAATACAAGATGTCCAGTGGTGAATGATGCCAGAGCAATTTTTTATGGCCATTAGTATTTCCTTCATACACACTGAGACAATCAAGTAAAGTTTTCCAGACTTTTTTGTTTGCTTAGTACATTGCATGAGAGGGGGTAGAACACAACATTTGGAGTTAGGGGGAACTAGATTCAAATCCTGCCTCCATATGAGGAAGGAGTCTGAACCAGCCATTCTTCCTCCCTTTCTTGTCTCTGCTTCTAACTTTATCATTTGTAATGGGAATGTAAATTTGAAGATCTTCCTTGGCCCTAGGCTAAAGTGCACCTGGAGCCTGGGGTGGGAGGCTTGTTTTTCAGTAGATACTTCTTGATTGGCAGTGAGTCAATAAGGTTGTTACATTCTCTGAGCCAGGAGAAGGCTATATAAGCCCTGATGTGTAGCTTTGTTTTGGGGCTCACACTTTGAGAAGTGTTCTGTGATTTGATATGGATTCTGGGAAGCCATTGTCCAGAGCCCTCCCCCCCCCCTTTGAAAAAAACAGATGTTGGGGGCCGCCAGGTAGCACAGAGAGTAAGAGCACTGGCTCCAGTGTCCAGAAGACCTGGAGATCGAATCCCAGGCTCAGACACTTAGCACCCACCCAGAAACACCTGGCCGTGTAACCTTGAGCAAGTTACTTAATCCCAATTGCTTAGGGGCGGCCAGGTGGCTCAGCACGTAAGAGCACTGGCTCCAGTGTCGGGATGACCTGGATAAAATCCGGGCTCAGATACTCAGCACCACACCCAGAAATAACTGGCTGTGTAACCTTGAGCAAGTTACTTAACCTCGATTGCTTAAAAAAAAAAAAAAAAAAGAAAGAAAAAACCAGATGTTGAAACCCAGATGTTGATTTGGTATGGATGTAATGGTTGGACAGTTTGGAAAGCTGTCTACTTGATCTGTTTCTGTCTTGATTATTCTTCCTGTATACTTTGAAGTTCGGGGTGCTGACCTTTTTCCCCTGAACGAGGTAAACGTTATATGTTTGACTGATTAAAGTAAGCTTGTTAACCTATTTTGAGTTGCTTTCCTTAATCAAAGCAGATCTAAGAACCTGTGTGAGCAGCCACCCTGGGGATGCTGGGTGTCTATGTCTACTACCATCATGCCCCCTACACATCTTCTCCTTCCATGTCTTTGGCAGTTGCCTTTTCTGTGTTCTTAGAATGTAAGCTCATAGGGGGCGGCTAGGCGGTACAGTGAAAGCTGCCTCTCTTCTTACAGTCCCCTTAATACAGAAAAGCACATTAGCTCTGGCTGTGTCATCTTGCTGACTCACAGTGAGCTCATAGACTCTTTCTAGATGTATGACCTTGGGCAAGTCATTTAAATTCTGTCTGCCTCCGTTTCCTCTGTTGTAAAATAAGGGGCATAATAGCACCTCCCTCTCAGGGTCATTGTGAGGATCAAATGAGATATTAATTGAAAAGTACTTAGCACAATGCCTGATACATAGTAGGTGCTTAATAAGTGTTCCTTTCACAAGTCATGAGAAACCCTTCTGACTTCATCCTGGAAAGCAGTTTTGCTCCACTGCCCTGATCCTTTTCTTGTACGGTGGAGTTTTTTTAAATCCAAGAGCAGGAGTTTACATTTAAACAAATTAAATTTCATCTTATTAGGTCCAAACCATTATAAAGATCTTCTGGGATAATGATTCTACTGTCTAGTGTATATATAACCTTCCTCCCAGCTATATTTACAATTTAAAACACCCTATAAGGTAGGCAGTGCAGCTTTTTACTTTCCCCATTTTATAGTTGGAGAAATTGAGCCTCATAGACATAGAACAATTTGCTATGGTCACTTGGCCAGTGTATGACTTAACTCATAAGCCCAGGTCCTAGATTCCAAGCTATTTCTCTTTCCAATCCACAGTTGTTTTCATTTACAGGTAATTTATCACAGTTTAACTCTAAAATGCTATGTTATTATGTAGCTCCATCATTAAGAAAATCAAACATTCTGTAAAGCTGTTTTTCTCAGATCATGTTTTAATTGTAGTCAATGGCTTTAAGGAAAATTATATACTGAGTTAGAGTATGAGGTAAAATGGAAAAAAAAATCAAGCTCAAATTTGTAGTGAAATCTTGTTAATATGGTTTCAGTGAAAAAAGAAAATGAAGGTCTGTATTAATTAAAATATTCTACTGTGTGTGTGTGTGAGAGAGAGAGAGAGAGAGAGAGAGAGAGAGAGAGAGATGCTTTTCATCATGTTATAGATCCCTTTTATTTTGTGGCAAAGCTGATGGATTCTCAGAATTAAGTATTTAAATGCATAAAATAAAATAACATACAAAAGATACCAATTGTATTGAAATACAGTTATCAGAATGTTGAAAAGAAAACAAAACAAATTAAAAAAAAATAAATTCATAGACCCTATATTAAGAAACCCTGCATTGGATATAGTTCTTGGAAAGTGGATACCCAAGGAACTTCAGGGATATACTCTGAGACATGGCCTTGATTTATCCTGCTTAGATCTACATTTGACTTATAGGTACATTCTTTAGACATTTGATTAAGTCCAGACCACATCCTTGTTTCCTTTCTGCTGCCCTTAGAAACTGTCTGTGAAATCCAGGCATACTTGAAAGTCTTTACAATCTACTTACAAAGATCTTATGTATTAATTGAGACCTGTAGAGTCAAGATGAGTAATTGATATCTAAACCCAAGTCCAGATCCTGGAATCTCAGGGGATCTATTCTTAACTTGGGATCTATGAACTTTTGTTTTTTCAAATTTTATGTTACTATGTTTTTAAGTATATTTCAATATAACTGACTTCCTTTGTAATCCTATACATTTTATTTCATGTATTTAGAAACATTATTCAGAAAAGGGGTCCTTAGGCTTCATCTTGTCTTCCAAAGGTATTCATGACACTCAGTAGTAGTGCAACTAGGTGGTCCAGGAGGTAAGAGAGCTGGACATGAAGTTCTGAGTTCTGAATAAATATTAGCTTTGTGACCCTGGGGGCAAGTCACTTAACTTCTCTCAGTCTCACTTTCCTTATCTGAAAAGTGGGGGATAATAAAAGCATGTACCTCTCAGGACTATTGTGAGAATCAAGTGAGAGTACATTGCTTTGCAAACCCTAAAGTGCTATATACATGCTGTATTAGTAGTAGTAGAAGTAGTAGTTACTGCTACTACTACTAGTAATAGTATTAGTGGTACTAGTAGGAGTACTATGTCTGTTTCAGCTGCTCCCCTATTGATGGATTCTCACTTTATTTCTAGTTTCTACTACTATATGAATGCATATATAAATATCTTGATATGCAGTGGATATTTGTTTCTACCTTTGATATCCTAGTTGCTCAGTAGTGAGATTGCTATATCAAAGTGTATAGATAGGCATTTTTCCTGCATGATTCTAAATGGATATCCCACATAGTTGATGCCTACTTTTGTATGAAGCTTTGCCCAATGCTCCTCTCTCACCCTGCCCCCATATTCCTACATATTATTCTTCCTCTGAACTCCCATAGCTATGAATCAGTACCCCTTGTATACTCTTAAGTATAATTTTATATTAATTTTTTGTGTTCATGTACTAGTTCTTTACTAGACTTTCCCTCTCCATGAAAGATAAAGTCTCATTTGAACTTTATATTTCTTCCAGCACTTAGCACAGAGTTTTTCAGTTTTAAGATTTATTCACATTAATAATTGTTAGTAACTTGAACTGCAGTGAATTTCTCACACTTTAATGCTTCAGAATACTTGTGATTAATTGCTGTTGGCACTCCCTCTACCAATCCAGACCACAACTCCCTCATGTGATAGTAGATAGTTCTTCATTGGTAGCTGTGGCCAGAAAGCAAAAATCCATCAACTTTCATGCCCATCAGCTCTGTGCTCCAGAGCTTCTTCATGCTTAGGTAGACTAATTCTCAGATGACATATAAGCCTATTGCCTGAGTTGTATTTGAAGCCTTTCCATATGAGTGGGTCCTGCCAAAGCTTGTATCCTACTTGTTTACCTCTAATAATCCAAAATAGCTTCCATGTCCTGATAAAGCATTTCAGGCTGACATTAATAGACATATTTTGACCAGTTTGGATATACAGCTTTTGAAAAATGTGTAATTCACATCCCTATCTTCTTCAATAGCATATATTGAATATAACATATTTCCTTGATGACTCATGATTTTTTTTATTCCGTAGTACTTTATTTTTTCTAATTCCATGTAAATATAATTTTCAACATTCATTTTCTTAAAGATTTTGAGTTCCTATTTTTTCCTCCCCCCTCCCTTCTTCTCCCTCACCTTTCCAAGATGTCAAGCAATTTGATAAAAGTTATAGATGTGTAATTATGTAAAACATATTTCCATGTTAGATATATTGTGAAAGAAGAAATAGAGCAAAAGCAAAAAACATGAAAACATCACCAAACATAAAAATAATATGTTTCAATCTGCATTCAAACTCCATCAGATTTTTCTCTGGATGTTGATAACATTTTTCATTATGAGTCTTTCAAAGTTGTCTTGGATCATTGTATTGCCGAGAAGAGCTGAGTCAATTGTAGTTGATCATGGCACAGTATTCCTGTTACTGTGTACAATGTTATCCTAGTTCTTCTCACTTCACTCACCATCAGTTCATGTAAATCTTTCCAGGTTTTTCTGAAATCTGCCTGCTCATCTTTTCTTATAGCACAATAGTATTCCATTACATTCATATACCACAACTTGTTCAACCATTCCCCAGGTGATGGACATCACCTCAATTTCCAATTCTTTGCCACCACAGAGTTGCTATAAATATTCTTGTACATGTAGATTGTTTTCACTTTTTTATGTTCTCTTTGGGATATAGACCTTGTAGTGGTATTGCTGGATGAAAGTGTATGCAGAGTTTGATTGCCCTTTGGGTATAGTTCCAAATTACTTTCCAGAATGATGACTCATGATTATTTTAATGAGCATCTATTATTTATTGTGCTGCATGTAATACAGGAGTTTCAAAGAATGTCAGACTTCTGGAAAATGCTTTAGGGATTGTTCGATATAATCTCTTTATTTGACTGATAAAGAACTTTTGTTCAGAGAGAGCAAGTGAATTCCCCAAACTCTCATAGACAATGAAGGACAGAGCCTTGGCTAGAACTCAAGTTTCTTAATTTCTAATCCACCTCTCTTTTTATTATAGCACGATCCCTCGTGCTTTTGCCTCCCCTATCCCTGTCACTTGATACTGAATTCTGCTTCTTGCTTTTTGATCTCTTAACTAGCTGTTAACTGGGAAAACAAGTCAATGGGCGTATTACATGTTTTCTGTATATCTGTTAGGTGGTAGAATTCAACAAGTCTCTTCTTAGAGAAAAAGACTATGCTACATAAAGTAAGAAATTGTGAGATGTTAAAATGCCATCAGGAAAACACTTTTATCTTAATGTAATACATTCCCAGTATGCCAATCCTATTTGAGGAGTATGATATTTAGGTTTCTAAACGAGCTGTTATAGAAATGTTTGATTTGCACTTTTCTTTGAATTTTATTAAAAGCTAATATATCCTGAAGGTAGCACAATGTTGTTTTATATGTGGTATGGCACCAGACTTCAGCACCTATGCAGGCTGTAGAAGTTAGTTTGCTAACTAATTGACTCAGGTGCTTCCTGTACTGGCCTTCCTCCCAGTTGTCACCTTGTACATCAGGATTGAGGCAGAAAGTGGTCCTCAAAATCATGTATGAGAGTAAGAAGACTCTTAACTGCTAGCAACATTGATGGGAAGGCAGCATGACTTTGGGTCAGGAATCATATAATGTTAGTACTTGAAGGAACTCTAGAACACTGAACAGAATGTTAGTCAATCTATTATGTGCCTACTATGTGCTAGGCATTATGTTAAACACTAGAATGTTAGAGGAAGAAGGAACCTTGAAACATAGACTTTTAGAGCTATAAGGGAGCTTAAGAACCTGAAAAGTGATCCTGTTTCCTGATTATACTGACAACCATGGAAATAGCCATACTTTGCACATAGGCCACTTGGCCCTTCACAGATTCCCACAAATTTCTTTTTGGTCCATGGAGTGGGGAAAAGGAACCAGCATGCAGGTGAGAGAAAGATGACTCAGTATTTGTGTTTTAGATTGTGATTAGTTGAGGCCTTTTATAGTAAAGACCTTGCAATGCAATCAACAAATATTTATTAAGCATCTACTATATGTAAGGCATTGTGTTAGATGCTAGGGATAAAAGGCAAAACACATAAGGTCCTTTCCTCAAGAGGTTTCATTCTACTGGTGAAGGAAATCCAGTTATTCCTTCTCTATTCCATCTATCCCATCTCTACTTTCCCTCTTGTGGTTTTGATATATCATGAATTGGCATAAGAAATTAAATGGGAATTTCTTTGTAGTTGTGTGGAAGCTGCAGATGACATGCAAATGACACAGAAAAAGCTAGAAACTCAGAGATGCATAAAATACATGTGTAGTATTGAATAATATCAACATTTCATAATAATTCATACTTCTTGGGTATGAAGGGAGGGCCAAAAACTTTTCATTGATTTTCCAGATCAGGGGTGCTGCCCTAACCCCTGCAATGTGGAAGGGGTAACTGTATTCAAGTGGATCTGTGATTTTGCCAATTTGGATGTTACCTCCAGATGATTCAGATCACAACCCACCCATGCCATTCCAACCTGTTAGACTCATTCATATCCTCATAAGTTCTCCACAAGGGGTTCTCACAATCCACTTGACTTTCTCCTAGTTCTGTAGAAACCTTAGGATTTTTACCTATTGTCCATTGCCCCCATGAGATCAGCTCATCTTTTCTTCCTATATTGCATGTCCCCATTGATATATTTTATTCCTATTCTTTGAAATCCTTTATTTATTGTATGTTGCAACCTGCTTCCAACTTAACATCACCCTCAACCTGATGTTGATTTTCTATTCTTTGGAGACAATTGTGTTCCATGGTTCATAGTCTACACAACAGTCCTGATAGAATATATTTAAAAGATAGACTTTGGTTTCCAGGAGAAACTTTGGATCATTAGAAGAGCTTTACAATGTTTAGGAGGTGATTCAGCTCCTTCCTTCTGTTTAATACTGGCCAAATTAATTTTTCATCTGTACTGTCTCTCTATACTAATAATTAAATTCTATATATTGTCTGGGCAGCTAGGTGGTACAATGGATAGAATGCAGGGCATGAAATCAGGACATTTTCTGAGTTCAAATCTAACCACAGACACTTATTAGTTGTGTGACCCTGGGCAAGTCACTTAACCCTGTTTGCCTCAGTTTCCTCATCTATAAAATGAACTTGACAAGGAAATGGCAATCCAGTCTAATATCTTTGCCAAGTAACTCCCAAATGGTGTCACAAGGAGTTGGACATGACTGAAACTACTGAACAACAAAAAATTAGTTTTTTCTATCTAACTTCATTTCTTAATCTATGCTGGAATTGAAAATATTTTAATGAAGGTATTAGTGGGGAACAGGCAGAGTTTCTCAATCAATAGTTTACAATGAACCACATCTTTACCATTTTGCAGTTAACTGAAAGATGTAGAAAATACAAGATCCCACTGTGTTTATTATTAGTCATTTAGGGAAAAATAAACCTCTTGATTCAATAAAACAAAACACTGTCTCAAAGGTTCTTTTCCATAAGGTTTCTCTGATCCACACATTGAAATCATTCATGATTCCTTGAAAGATATTACAACAGAAACAACCATATTCCTTGGCCCTCTGATGATGAATATCAGGTGAGGCATAAACATGGCACTGTCAGTTCAAAGGTATATGCCACTATGAGAAGAAAGTCCAATGGAGAATCGAAGTAGAAGAGGGTTTCCCTATGAATAGAGGAGTCCTTCAGATGCTAAAGTTTTGTCGGTGACATAATTCCAATTGCACAAAGTCCCAGAACATTGCAGAGGTTCCTGGAAGAGATCCCAAAGTGTTTGAGAGATTTTGGTTTGACTTTACTCATGGGAAAGACCAAGTGAACAAGGAGAATCCTTTATTTAGATAATGTCTGGGAATAATTTGAGGAGAAGGGAGAGAGCACTTATAACTGGAGAAAAAGAAAAGGATTTCTGTAGACATTACATGAGTTGATTGTTGTAAATTTGTAAGGGACTGAAAAAAATTGCTGCAGACCTGAGGTTGTGAATCAGTAAGTTAAATGGACCGCCTTCACAGGACTGAAGAATCTATTTATGAGGACAAACCAAAGCAGCTTCTACCATGTGTCTACGTGTTCATGGTGTCTTGGTCCCCATCATGCTGGAGACCAGTTTTTCTGCTTAGACTTCAAGGGTGAGTGAGAAAAAATTAGGGGAGGGCAAATGGGGCTTTATGTTAGAGCCTTAGATTGTTCTAATCTTATATTTCATAAGGTGGAAACAAGTGAGCTTTGCAACTAGTTAGCAAGAATAATTCATTAAAATAAGAAGCTTTCCAAATGACATGCTTTATATCTCACCTCTCCCCACCCTTCCAACACTCATATGGCTCAATGACCCAAGGTCTCTGTTTCATTTCTGGAGGCGTGTGTGTGTGTGTGTGTATACATGTGTATGCAGGGCACTTTTGTGTGTGCTCCTTGCCACAGGTACTGAAATCACTAATAACAGCTCTAATATTTCCTTATCTTCAAAACAAGGTAGTTAGACTTGATTCCTAATGTGTTTTCTAGTTCTCATATTCTTAGACGGCTAAATAGGAGAAATGATCAGAAATGGCTTTCAAATAAACATTTGTTTTTCTCTCTCCCCTGTCCCACAAATTGTATCTTATACCTCTCAATGTAATGTGCAGTTAAACTATAAATAATTGTTAAAGACAATTTTAAACTAGAGGGACATGGTGGGGACAATATCTCTGGCCTCAGAGGACCTAGGACAATCAAAAAAGGCCTCATGTAAGAGAGGCTGATTGAAGCTGTATTTTCAGGAAAGCTGGGATTCTAAGAGGGAGAGATGAAGAGGGCATACTTTCCATGCATGGGGACAGACAGACCGCATGGAGAAATAGAGATGCAAAATGGAAAGTTGCCTATGAGAAAGGTTATTTAGGGCAATTTGACTAAGATAGAGAAGAAAACTATTATACATTTATTATAAATATATTATACATACATTTCTTTTTGGAAGACTTTTGATGTTAAACCTCCTAGTTGAAAGGATTTTAGACCAGTGAAATTTACAGTTTGAATTTTGGAATAAAGTCTTCAGAATTCATCTGAGATTTCAGAGCATCATCAGATGTTATTACCCTGACCAGCTATGCCTTACTCTCCCCCTCAGTCTGTGTTTTCCAAGGTAAAAGTAACAGGCATATGTAATCAAGCCTGATGGACATCAGTCAGTTTTACTCAGGGATGGAAAATTAAACACACTCAAGGATTAGGAGCAAGGATGGACATTTGATAGATTGTAACATCGAAGAGTTGGAACTGGAAGGAACCTTAGAGATTGTCTAGTCCAACTCCAGTTTTTCATATGAGAAAATTGGGATAGCATCTTTGTTCATGTGAATTAGATTTTTGGCAATGGGAAATCCTTGTCAAATACAGCTCATCCTGTTTGCTCATGCTTTTCAATAGGAGAACCTAGTTAGGAAGCGCAGGATCATTGTGCGAGTAGTGAGGAAAGCTGTCCCCTCTTCTCTCACTCCTGTCTCTAGTGACCCTTATTGTCCTGTTACTAAGACTTCCTGAAATCAGGAAGGTTCTAGAAAAGGAACCTCTCTACCCCTTGAGGCTGATTAAAGAGCCTGGCTTAGCAGTTAAAATGTTTTATAGTTGATAGAAAAAGAAGAGGAAGACTTTCTCCTCTTGATCATTAAGTGCTGAATTAGGCTGAAGTTAAGGGAAGGCATATTTCAGCTCAATATAATGGTTTCCTAGCTAGTATTATGGTTAATATACAAAAAGCACTATGCACATTGCCCAGCACAGAGCAGGTAATATGTAATTGATAGCACTATTAATAAAAGTGCTTAGCAGTGAGTGGCGCATGGAAGGGTTATAAATGCTAGCTAGTATTATGGTTAATATACATAAAGAACTTAGCACATTGGCTAGCAACGAGTAGGCAGTATGTAAATGCTAACTAGTATTATTAATAAAAGTGCTTATTACAATGACTGGCACATAGTAGGGGTTATGAATGCTAGCTAGCATTATAGTTAATATACATAAAGCACTATGCACATTGCCTAGCACAGAGTAGGCAGTATGTAAATGCTAGTTAGTGTTAATAATAAAAGTGTTTAGTTCAGTGACAGGCACATAGTAGGGAATATAAATGCTAGCTAGTATTATGGTT
>NW_027187269.1:1202817-1231528 GCF_028583685.1 Petaurus breviceps papuanus
TGACAGGCACATAGTAGGGAATATAAATGCTAGCTAGTATTATGGTTAATTAATATACATAAAGCACTTAGCACACTGCCCAGAATAGATTAGGCAGTATATAATTGCTAATAAAAAAACAATAGTACTCTCTTATTACCACAGAATGATCAGGTATGGATTCCCAGTTATCCTTGCAATCCAGAGGTCAAGCTATAGACAGCTGTATATAGAGGGAACAGACCAAAAATACACTCCTGACAAGCAGACCCCTTCCCCCAGTTTCCAGGCATGAATGATGCGAGTGACTAAAGGTTATCACATAATTAGTATATCTGCCTGATAATCCCCTCCTTTTCCCATAGAAGCCTTAGGAGTATTCCTATTAAGGTGAGAGCTCCTTAAGGAGCCAACTTGACTTAAAGTATGCTTCATAGAATAAGAACAAATTTTCAATCCCCAATTAATTACTAAATTAAAAATGCTAAAAACCAAAGGAGAGATGAATGAAATAGAAATGAAGAAAACAATTGAACTCAGAAAGAAAACTAAGAGCTGGTTTTATGGAAAAAAACAAACAATAAAATGGATAAAACTTTAGTAAAGTTGATAAAAAAAAAGTAAGAAAGAAGAAAACCAAGTTGCCAGTATCAAAAATGAAATGGGTGAATTAACCTCCAATGAAGAGGAAACTCAATAATTTTGCCCAAGGGTATGCCCATAGGTTTGATTGTCTTTGTGAAATGGATGAATATTGACAAAAATGTAAATTGCCAGGTTTAACTGAAGAGGAAGTAGAATGCTTAAATAACCCCATCTCAGAAAAAACAACAATTGAACAAGCCATCAATGAACTCCCTAGGATAAAATCTCCAGGGCCAGAAGGTTTTACAAATGAATTCCATCAAACATTCAAAGAACAATCGATTCCAATACGTTACAAACTATTTGGGGAAATTGGAGAAGAAGGAGTCCTACCAAATTCTTTTTATGACACAAAACGATACCTCAACAGGAAAGAGCCAAAATGGAGAAAGAAAACCATAGGCTAATTTCCCTTGTGAATATAGATGCAAAAAGTTTACATAAAATATTAGCAAAAAGACTACAGCAACCTATCAAGAGAATAATACACTTTGATCAGGTAGGATTTATTCTAGGAAAGGAAGGAATCAGGTTAGGCAAAGAAGAGACTAAACTATCACCCCTTACAGATGATATGATGATATACTTAGAGATGTACCAGAGAATTAAGTGAAAAATCCTAATTGAGATAAAAAAACAAACCCACATAAATCATCGGCATTCCTATACATTTCTAAGGAAGTCCAACAACAAGAAACAGAAAGAGAAATACCATTGAAAATCACTGTAGATGCCATAAACTATTAGGGAATCTACCTGCTAAAACAAACCCAGGACCTAGATGAACATAATTATGACACAATCTTCACACAAATCAAATCAGATCTAAATCATCAGAAAAACAGTCATTCATGGCTGGGTCGAGCTAGTATAGCAAAATGACAATTTTACCTAAATTAATTGACCTATTTAGTGCCATGCCAATCCATCTACCAGAAAATTATTTTATAGAGCTAGAAAAAAAGAGTAAGAAAATTCATCTGGAAGAACAAAAGGTGCAGAATATCAAGGGATTTAATGGAAAGAAGTGCTAGGGATGGTAGCCTAGCCTTGCTGGATTTTAAATTGAGTGAAAGAAGTGAAAACTTTTCAGACTATACTCTAAAATCTAGTAAGACTTTTCCTGGGAAGAAGGCCCAAGTTCCCCTTCACTGGGAATCACATGACTTATAAGGACTCAAACTCAGAGGGGTAGGGAGTCACCCCTCTCCTCAGTGACACCTCAGCATAAGATATGCCAAATAAGAAGAGAAGTGCTTTCTCAAATGTACACTGGGTGGTCTCCTATTTCTCTGTTCTGGTACGTGGGGTAGATTGCAATGCTTACTATAATGGACACTGAGATATAACAGGACAGCTAGGCCAATTATAATTTGATAGGAGTGTTTATTAACTGGCTGGGGCTGCCTCTCAGACCGAAAGACAGCAGTGAGCTTTCTGTTAGACATAATTTTATAGACAATGTGATTGCTAGCAACAGAATATGTTTCTAAGGGGTTAGCATTGTTTCTATTGAGGCAAAGCTTTCTCAGTATTATTCCCATTGAAACAAAGCCTTAGTATTATTTCTACTGAAGCGAAACAGACCTGAATCCGTGGAAACCTGTGGCATGTTTTAGCAACACAGGTGAAACATTTCTTTACTATTGGAGCCTATTAGGTGGTTTCCAAGGAACCCAGTAGGGGTCCCCTCTAGCAGGTTTAAGGAGGCTCTAGTGTATAATTTCTGGTGGGCACTTCACTTACATGTACACCTAACTTCCAGCCAATGGAAGAAAAGAGTCAGGAGTTGGGTGGGGAAGAATTCCACATTTGGGCTTTATAACTTCTTCATTTCCTATTGTAAATTGCTTCTCCTCCCTGACCATTTGTCAGGATGGTGGCCCTTTCTCGAGATCATAATAAGCCATCCTTTTCAGCTTCTTACCTTGAGAAACCTCTGAGTATTATTTGGGTAAGGATTTCTGTTGCACACAATTTTGAGGGGTGCACACAAAACTGTATTATAAAACAGCAGTTATCCAAACTACTTGGTATTGGCTGAGGAATAGAGTGGTGGATCAGTGAAATAGATTAGGTACACATGACACAGCCAGCAGTCAATGACTCTAAGAATCTACTGTTTCACAAACAGAAAGACTTCTGGCAAAAGAATTGAATATTTGAAAGGGGGGGAGGTGAAGCTGGAAAATAGTATGGCAGAACCTGAGCATAGATCAGTGTCTTATATCACATAGCAAAATAGAATCAAAATGGGTGCATGATCTAGATATAAAGGCTGAGACCGTAAGCCATATGGGAGAGCAAGGAAGAGTTTACCTGTCAGATCTTTGGACAAAGGAAGAATGTATGACCAAAGAAGAGACAGAGAGCATTATGAAATGCAAAGTGGATCATTTTGATCACATTAAATTGAAAAGTTTTTGTACAAATTAAGTCAATGTAACCAAGATTATGAGGGAAGTGGAAAACTGGGAAAGAATTTTTACAACCAGTGTCTCTGAGAAAGGCCTCATTTCTAAAATATACAGAGAATGGAATAAAATCTATAAGAATACAAGTCACTCCCCAATTGATAAACGGTCAAAAGATATGAACAGGCAGTTTGCAGAGGTTGACATCAAAGGCACATGAAAGCACATGAAAAAAATGCTCTAAATCACTATGGATTAGAGAAGTGCAAATCAATACAACTCTGAGGTAGGTACCACACCTCACAGGTCAGATTGGCCAAGATGACAGGACAGGAAAGTGATCAGTGCTGGAGAGGATGTGGAAATATTGGAACACTCATGCCTTGTTGGTGATGCTGTGAACCTATCTAACCATTCAGGAGAGCAATCTGGAACTAAAGGGCTCTCAATAAGGGCAATGCTACTTCTGGGGCTATATCCCAAAGAGACCACAGGATTGGGAACAGGTCTCACATGTACAAAAATATTGATAGCAGCTTTTTTTGTGGTGGCAAAGAATTGGAAATCAAGGGAATGTCCCTCCATTGGGGAATATTCTATTGTGCTATAAGAAATGAGGAGAGCCCAATCACTTCATACTAAGAGGAGGAGGTTAGCTGAGAATGTGGACCTAGTCATGAGGAATTTTTTACACTTGCCTGGGATATAATGACAAAATGCAACAGAAAAATTAATGACAGCAATTCACCAGGGGCAGGAGGACAAGCGAAAATAACAGAAAATAGATCAAAGAAGAGCAGTTTCTTCCACTGTACACTCCTTTGATAAACTCTTAATGGACTACAGCACACCTAGAAGAACCTTTCCTGCTTTTTTGAAAGCACAGGGTCACATAGTCCCAGAGACACAATACCACCAAGCTGCCACTGAGAGCTCCATGGAACTCAGATTTCTTAAACAAAATACAACATGGATTATGGCCATGTGGCCTTTCAGCAGGTCAGGCTTCTTTCCTCAAACATGGAAGCAGTGAAGTGGAGGAGATTAACATTTTGTTTGTTTTCTTGCCTGTTGAAGAAGCTGCTATCTTTCTTTAAACTTTGCACATCAGTGTTAGTCCTTGCCTGTTACTACACAATCATACACTTGTATTTGAAGGACTCTAGTACTATGTAAATTTCTTAGAAGAAAAGTTAAATGCTAATGAGGTTTTTTTTAATTCAAGAAAATGCACTGGTCTGTACAGAGGCCTCCTCCCTCTCTTAAGTATGTAGGGCTTTGTTTTATTCTTGTCTATTTGACCCCACAGGTATTGGGAGTAGCTAAGGCTATAATTTTCTAAATTTATATCCTTTCTTCTTAGTTTGTAAAAACTGCTCTAAATCACTTTTACTTGACCATTCTAAAATTATTTGATACAAAATGGATGAAGGTTCAACCTCAGATGACTCTAAGCTCAAGTCCTGTGGGACTTACATAGGACTGTCTGCCCACAAGCAATCACTTTACCTTGTAGTCAATGCTCTGGGCTACAGATAAGTTGCTAATTCTTATTCTTGCCTGGAATTTCTCCTAGGGATTTCTCTACCTGTGACCACATCTGACTCCATCCCAGTCCACTTTCCTCCTCTCCCAGTTTTTTTTCTTAGCCTCCTCTTCCCTTCTCCATTGTCTTAGCTCTTCACCTTCTGCCCAATACTCTTTGACTTCCAAATGTGACTTTTTAAAAATTGAGACTTTGAAATTTTTTATATATGCAGGAAATTTTTTTTAGTTGCTTATGGTAGCTTCTCCATAAGACAATACTCAAAAATTTTCTTCTTGGATTTGTCAGCCCCTTTTCTTTTTGGTTTCTCCTCTATACTAATTATTTCTAGTGTAAACTTTGATTGGGGTTAGCAGGAGTTAGTCTTATAGCTTGCAGAAAGCTCACCTATATAACGAGAGCAACCTGAGTAGATAGTGTAACTTCGGGAAATTTTAGGGAATTGGATTTTTAAAATATACATGTGGGCATAACTGGCCTTAGTGAAGCCTCTAGTAAATAATTCCCTTTCAGTAAAGAAAACATGAACCATGTTTTTAGTTTAAGACAGTTATTATTGAATTTGTAAAACCTTGTTCCCTCTGATCACATTCTAAGTTACAGAGCATAAAGGTTGATGGTGTTATTTAGGGCAAAGCCAATCAGAAGCTTGCCAGCCTTTCTCACTGAACACTGGTCCCTGGTGTACTCTGCAGGTTTTTTTAAAAAGGGAAAACAATATTCATGGAGCATAAATAAGATAAATTAGTGGTTATTAAAGTGCCAAATTCAGGTCGGTACAAACCCAACAATGTATTTTAGCACAAGTGTCATAGCATAGAAAAGAATGATAAAAGGATGAATAGGTGAAATATATTCTTGTTAGAAACTGTTTTCTTTGTATACTTGTTCTGTTTTACTATGGTCACTATCATAATTGGTGGGTAATAGGAAAAAATGAGTTGGCTGTCACTACCGAGAATTTTGTTTGAAATGAGATTTGTCATTAGCATGCTTTGACAGATGTACCTATCTCTATGTTTTAAAACAAACACATTTCATCAGCAATAAATTTGCAAAAAGCTATTTCTGATTGATGTTAAGATCTTACTACTAAAAATCATCAACCTTGTAAAACTTTGTAGTTACCTTTATAGGTTTGATGGTTAAGGTGTTTATAGATGAAACAACACTTCCTGTTGCTATTTCCCATGAAATAATGTTTCCTTATAACTTGACTATAAATCACTTTTATTAAAATGGATTTTTAAAAGAAAATAAATCATATCTAAAAGCATCCCTAATCATTTTGTGTGTACTTAACCACTTTCTAGAAAAGTAGTTAAGTTTTCTGTAAGGTAGTAAAGTGCTTTCTATAAAGGCAAGTGTTATGACACCATTTATGAATGTAATTATCTTTCATAATTTACCTCTGACTGTTTGGTGTCTTAATAATGATTTTTATCTCAGGGGTTGTCTACAAACCAAAACTGACATATTCTGTGGTTAGCAATGTTGTTGGCTTCTTTTTAATAGAATGTTTTGCCTTTGTTCCATTTTCTCTCTGGTTTTGTCCTGTATACGTTAATGACAAGTTTCCATGGATTTCCCTCTGAAAGAGCCTGTGAAAATTCTGATTCTAAAATTTTAGCTTTTTGAAGCAGCCATTTGGGGTTTTTGCCCTGTTGTATAAAAACAAGATGTCTTTGCTCTTTTCTTACATTTAACCATGCTACATTGTATATAAATTTGTGCATGGTAAAATGATCCAGTAAATATTTCATTTTGCTTAACAATGTTCATTTAATACATTATTTTTTCTATTTGTAGAAGGATTTAATAACAGACAATTTTGCCTGTTCCCTACCGAAACTGAAGAATTCTAGTTTCATGTAAACATTTTTTGATCTTATAAATAAAGTAAAATACAGATATTTGTATCAGTGGATGCACTTTATTATCAATGTGCTAAATTTTTTATAATGGCTGGTGTAGACCTTTTCAAATATAGTCTGATTGTCAGACAATTAAAAATGTGTTGTATCCAAGTAACATGTAAATCGTTGATTGTACCAATTCACTGGGAATTTATTTTAGCTATATTTTATTTCAGAAAAACAGATAACAATAAATGGTATATTTTACCTGCGCATCAGTTCCTAGGTGCTGCAGGTTTTCTTACTTTCCATTTGATCACTTTGTGTAGTATTTTCAAGCTTTCTGAAGACTAAAATCTTTACTTTGAAAGACTTTTTAAAATTATACCTCAGTTTGAAAACTAGTATTCTAATATCTAGTAGGACAAAGGTGAGCCAGCAATTATATATTTTACAAAATAGTAGATTTATGTTTTGTCTGGATTTAAAGGCATCATTAGTCTTTAGGTAAAAGTGGACATTTCAAGTTTAGAATAGAACTAGAATGTTATGTCCAATAATGCAAAAAAAAATTATTCCAGCTTTTTTAAAAAAAAGTGTAGCTGTGCAGTATAGGTAAATTTCTGCAAAAGTTCCTTCAAGATTACAGCTTAAATTTTTAGGTCCTCAAATGGTAATCATCTCTATTATAGCCAATAAAGCTTTGAACTTAGAATCAACAAGTGGAATGTTTATTCAGATTTTTTCCTTTTTTTCTCCAGATTTTCTTTTTCCATGACCAAGACCGTTTTATACAAATTTAGTACTTAACCTTTGAAAATGATCTTTTGTACTTAAAGTTAAAATTATGTTTGGTTTACTTATGTAAATTTTAGGGTATTTATTTCTAGTTGACTTTGCAAAAGTCTCTTTTTAGAAAGAGCATTTCCTCTCCTTTTTTGCACCATCTGAAAGAAAAGGGATGCCTCTACATGTGACCAGGATGTTAATAAAAATCACATTCTTCAACTAGAACTTTTACAGTAGAATTAAAATGTTTTTAAGCTAATAAAATTGATACTTCTTTTTCACTATTAAAACTTAACTTTAGTCAGACTTTCATTTAGTGAAATGTACAGTTATGAAGCTTAAGAAATAATTATTTGTAGTTATTTTCAGATCACTTCATCTCTTAAGCTTGTGCCACATTTGATTACATTTAATTATGCCAAGAAATAACATAATTTTCAATCCATTTCCTAGTTTCTGCTGAATTTAATTATTACAGTGTATTCCTATGGCCTTACAAATGGGTGGTTTGGTTTTTTTTTGTTCTTTTGCAACTGACACTGCTGAAGTAGGACTCCAATTTCTTTAATGCAATATATAGTTTAAGTATCTGACTAAAAAGCAAAACCCTAACAGAAAAAACTTAGTTTTTCAATAGATTTACCCTCTCCTCTGTGTGTTTAAGCACATTATATCTCTGCTCCAAAAGCTTAATGTGAAAAGTTCCTGTAGATAAATGGACTTGTTATGTGGTTGAATTTATTTGCATCTAATCATTAACTGTGTACTGATATTAATGCTGTGTATAAAAGAAAATAATGCATTTTATTCCATGTCAACTTTTTTTACAATAATGTGTCTAAAATAAAGACTACATAATTATGAAATACATTCCATTTCATGCTGAGTTACAGGGAAATATACCCAGTATACTCAGTATCCTCTACAATGTCTATTTAAGTAAAGATGAAAATGAGAATTTCTCAGGAGTTCTTTGAAGTGCTTAAATTCTAAGCACTGATGTATTTAGAGTTCCCTCCTACATCCACATTTCTCAATAGAGTCCTGATCATTTGCTTTTACTCCTTTCACAAAGTGCATTTTCATCTGCTCCCATTGGCTTTAAGGGAAGAAAAACTAAATACAAAATTGAACAAATATGAGACAAAGTAAAAGAGATGTAATGTATGCATTTCAGATATCTAGCCAATAGAAAGCTGCATATTAAAGATAATCCATGTGCTCATTGCTTCTGCTGAGTTACAGGGAAATATACCCAGTATACTCAGAGTGCTCTCTAATGTCTACTTAAGTAAAGATGAAAAGGAGAATTTCTCAGGTGTTCTTTGAAGGTCATGAATTCTCAGCAATGTTGTACACAGAGTTGCTTCAACCTTCAAATTTCTCAGGACAGTCCTGCCCATTTGCTTTTACTCCTTTGACAAAGTACATTGTCATATGCTCCCATTTGATTCAATGACAGAAAATAAATACTTAACTGATCGAAAATCAGAAAAAGTAAATGAGATGTATTGTATGTGTTACAGATATCTAATCAAGAGAAAGATGCATATAAAAGATCTTCGAGGTGCTCATTGTTTCTACTGAGTTACAGGGAAATATACCCAGTATGCTCAGTATTCTCTACAATGTCTATCTAAGGAAACACAAAAACATGAAATTCACAGGAGATCATTGAAGTACATGAATTTTAAGCTCTGTTGTGCTTAGAGTGCTTTCAGCCCTCCCCATTTCTCAGTAGAGTCCTGACCATTTGCTTTTAATCCTCTGAGAAAGTGTGTTTTCATTGGCTCCAATTGGCTTCAATGGCAGAAAACGTAAATACTCCATTGAAATCAAAACAAGTCAAAGTACAAGAGATGTAATGCATGCATTTCAGAGATGTGCCTAAGAGAAAACTGCATAAAAAGGAAATTTGATGTACTTATTGTTTCTTCTGAATTACAGGGAAAGATACCAAGTATAATACAGTATGCTTTATGATGTCTATCAAAGTAAAGATGAAAACAAGAATTCCTCTGGAGTTCTTTGAAGTACTTAATTCTATGCAATGTTGCGCATAGAGTTCCTTGAGCCCTCCACATTTCTCTGTAAAACCCTGACCAATTGCTTTTCTTCCTTTGAGAAAATGCATTTGCATCTGCTCCCATTTGCTTCTTCTATGGCAAGAAACCACAAATACTCACTTGAAATGAAAATAAGGCAAAGTAACCGACATGTCTAGTAAACTAGATAAGAGAAAGCTGCACATAAAAGGTATTCTATGAGCTCATTGATTCTGCTAAGGTAGAGGAAAATATATCCAGTACACTCAGTATGGTCATCAGTTTCTAAGTAAAGATGAAAACATGAATTTTTGAGGAGTTGTATGAAGTACTTGAATTTTAAGCTCTGTTGTTCGTAACGTTCCTTCAGCCATCCTCATTTGTCAGTAGAGTCTTGACCATTTGCTTTTACTCCTTTGAGAATGCACATTTTCATCGGTTCCCATTGGCTTCAAAGGCAGAAAAGGTAAATACTCAATTGCAACTAAAACAATCCAAAATAAGAGATGCAATGTATGCATGTCAGAGATCTAGCCAAGAGATTGTTTCATATAGAAGATTTTCTATGTGCTCATTGTTCCTTTTGAGTTTCAGGGAAATATAGCCAGTATACTCAGTATGCTCTAAAATGCCTATCTAAGTAAAGATGAAAATGCAAATTTCTCAGGAGTTCTTTTAAGTACTTGAATTCTATCCCCTTTTGTGCATAGAGTTCCTTTGGCCCACAACATATCTCAGTAGAATTCTGACCATTTGGTTTTATTCCTTTGACAAAGTGCATATTCATATGCTCCCTTTGGCTTCAGTGGCGGAAAACCTAAAAACTCAGTTGAAACAAAATAAATACAAGTATAAAACTTTTAAAATATGCATGTCACATACATAACTGAGCAAAAACTATGTATAAAACATCTTCAATGTTCTCATTTTGTCTGCTGAGTGAGAGGGAAATATACCCTGTGTACTCAGTATGTTATGTAAATGTCTATCTAAGAAAAGATGAAAACCTGAATTTCTCAGCAGTTCTTTGAAGTACTTGAATTATAAGCACCGTTGTGCATAGACATCGTTCAGCCGTCCACATTTTTCAGTAGCGTCCTGATCATTCACTCTTTGACAAAGGGCATTTCCCTCTGCTCACATTGTCTTCAAAGTCAGAAAACATATATACTAAATTAAAACCAAAATATAACAAATTAAAAGAGAAGTATTCATTTCATAAATCCAGCCAAGAGAATGCTGCATATAAAAGATCAACGATATGCTTATTGTTTCTGCTGAGTTACAGGGAAATATACCCTGTATACTCATTATCCTCTACAATGTCTATCTAAGTAAAGATGAAAACATGAATTCCTCTGGATTTTTTTGAAGTAATTGAATTTTGAGCACTGTTGTGCATAATGTTCCTTCAGCCCTCCACAGTGCGCAGTAGAATCCTGACCATTTGCTTTTACTCCTTTGAAAAGTGCGTGTTTATATTCTCCCATTGGCTTAAGAGGCAGAAAAAATAAAAAATCAATTGAAACGAAATTCGCCAAAGTAAAAGAGATGTAATGTATGCATAACAGAGATCTAGTTAAGAGAAAGCAGCATATAAAAGACCTTTGATGTGCTCATTTTTTTCTGCTGTGTTACAAGGAAATATACTGAGAATACTCAGTATACTCTACAAAGTCTATTTTAATAAAGATGGAAACTCGAATTTCTCAGGAGTTCTTTAAAGTACTTAAAATCTAAGTACTTTTATGCATAGAATTCCTTCTGCCCTCAACATTGCTCATTAGAGTCCTGATGACTTGCTTTTGCACCTTTTACAAATGCGTTTTCATCTGCCCCCATTTTCTTCAATGGCAGAAAACATAAATCCTCAATTGAAAGGAAAATAAATCAAAGTAAAAGAGAAATAATGTATGCCTTTCTGAGATCTAGACAAGAGAAAGCTGCATGTAAAAGACCTTCGATGTGCTCATTGTTTCTGCTGAGTTAAATTGAAATATACCCAGTAGAGTTAGTATGCTTTACTATAGCTATCTAAGTAAAGATGAAAACACGAATTCCTCTGGAATTTTTTGAAGTGAATTTTAAGCCCTCTTGTGCATAGAGTTCATTCAGCCCTCCCCAGTGCTCAATAGAGTCCTGACCATTTGCTTTTACTCCTTTGAAAAGTGTGTGTTCATATGCTCCCATTGGCTTCAATGGCAGAAAAAATAAAAATTCAATTGAAACGAAAATAAGCCAAAGTAAATGAGAAGTAATGTATGCCTTTCAGAGATCTAGAGAAGAGAAAGCTGCATGTAAAAGATCTTCGATGTGCTCATTTTTATTGCTGAGTAACAGGGAAATATACTCAGTATCCTCAGTATTCTCTACAATGTCTATCTAAGTAAAGGTGAAAACGGGAATTCCTCAAGAGTTCTTTCAAGTACTTGAATTCTAAGCACTGTTGTGCATTGACTTCCTTGAGCCTTCCACATTTCTCAGTAGAGTCCTGACCATGTGTTTTATTCCTTTGTAGAAAGGCATTTTCTTCAGTTCCCCTTGGCTTCAATGGCAGAATACCTAAATATTCAGTTGAAAGGAAAATAAGCCAAAGTAAAAGAGATGTCATGTATGCATATCAGAGACCTAGCCATGAGAAAGTTGCATATAAAAGACCTTGCAGGTGTCATTGTTTCTCCTGAGTTATTATCCTTATATTGCTTTAATTACTTGCCAGGAGATTGTTGTTGTTGTTGAATGATTTCAATCATGTTGTCATGATTCCTTTTGGGGTTTTCTTGGCAAAAATACTGGAGTGGTTTGCTATTTCCTTTTCCAGCTCATTTTACAGAAGAGGAAACTGAGCAAACAGGATTAAGTTACTTACCTAGGGTTACACAGTTAGTAAGTGTCTGATGAATCTTCCTGACTCTGGCTCTCTATCTACTGTGCCACCTAGTTTTATTTGTACTTAGGTCTTGAACTCAAGTGCCCATACTTTTCTAGCAATACTTGATATGCCAACATTCTATTACAACAAAAGAGTTTAAAAATCTTAATTAGATTTTAAGAACCTCAAAGAACTTAAGCATTCTCTTGAAGCTTGGTTCTCTTTCATAATGAGATTTGATCATTGTGTGCATGTGTTTGTGTATGTGTGTGTATTTATAGGTGTAGCACCAATGTGATATTCACAGCCCTGACTGTGACTATGAATATGATGGCATAGTTCTGAATTGCAAAATATGACAGACTCTTCATATGGAAGAAAGAATCAAAGCATTTATTCAGATACCAGAAAGCCAAATTACAAAACCAGAAACCTGAATCCCAACACTAGAAAGCCAAATCCATCATAGCAACAAAGAAGTTAACACGCTTTATCACCACAGGGAGCAAGAAAATACCTAGCTGTCTCCTTGCCTGAGTTCTGTCCTTCCATCATTCTAACTGCTCTGAGTTCCAGCTTCCTCTGGGCTCTGTTCCATCCTTTAGCAAACTCCTCCCACCACAGGCTCCATGTGACTACATTTGGCCTATTAAGGGGCAAGGAAGATCTTCAAATTCCATTACCATTACAAAAGTCAGAAAGTCTATATATGTATATATATAAATTATATGTCATATATGCATAAACATACATACTACACCAAGTTACCTGTTCTATTTTCTTTACACATATCTATCTGTGTATGTGTGTGTGTACACATTATATGACATATGAAAATGGAAACCCCAAGTATACACACATTACATATGTATGCATATATAGAGGTCTACAACGCATATATGTATGTATGTGTACATATGTGTACATATGCATAAATATATACATTCTTGGTATACTGAATAGAGGACCAGATATATAGTGAGGCAGTTCTGGACTCAGATCCTGCCTCTGACATAGACAGGTCATGTGACCATGGACAAATAAGCTTTCAATGCCTCAGGCATTGATTCCTGGATGATCAACTCTTTTTCCCTTTGGGTTGAAAATATGCATAGTATACTGCATAAAGCTGTGCTATTAGTTTTTAAATTAAATTTTATGTTTATTTTTAGTTTACATCATTCATTTCCACAAGATTTTGAGTTGCAAAGTTTCTCCCCACCTTTCCCCTACCCACCACCCCAAAACAGCGATCCCACTGAATATCCCCTACTCTAATCTGCTCTCTCCTATATCCTCCCCCATCCCCTTTACAACTTTCCAGTAGAGCAAGATGGGTCTCTATGCCCTAGTGCCTGTATATCTTATTTCCCAATTGCAGGTAAAAAAAAGTTTTATATATATACATACATATATGTGTGTGTGTATACATATGTGTGTGTGTATATATGTGTGTGTGTATAACATTTGATTTTAAATCTTTGAATTCCAGATTCTTTCCCTTCCTCCATCATCACCCATATGATGCTATACAAAATATTTCCATAGTGTATAAATTTATGCTATTCTTTTATCTTCTGTCTCACAGCTTGTTTAGGTAGTTTGCATGAGAATAGGAGATGATGAGACTTAGTATATTCACAAAGCTGAGATTCTATACCTGATTCTATGAAACAAAATACAGGAAGAGGTGTCTATCTGCTTCCTAAGGGCTGAACTGGCAATCTGACAACTTGACAAACTCCCACTATTCACCTTATGTCTGAAGTAGTGAAACCTCCAAGAGTGAATCCTACTTATTGGAACACTAGGAACATTGAGTATTTTCAGTAATTTGACTAGTTTCACTATGTTTTGTTAAAAAAAAAAGTTACCTCCCCTGCCCCTCCATCCTCTTGGAGAAACTTGTAAAGTGGACAGAAGGGTTTCCTAGTGTTTTACTGCTTTAGTTGTTAGTTTGAACTTTTTATAATGGACATTTCCCTGTTCCCACAGCTGTGGAAGTCTGGTGAATGTTCCCCACTGAGTTGATGGAGTGCATTCATGTAAAGTAAACTTGACCTTTGGAGAAATAAAAAAATGTGGACAAATGGCTTGATACTTGCCATTATTTTATAAATTTGTTTTTTTTAAGTCATATCCAGAAAGGTGAGTTGTTTCCTCTTAGGGACCAAGTCAAGAGTTTTGGTAGCTGTTACCAGTTGGTTGATAGATAGTGGGTGAAAGATACAGTAGATAAGTCTCCCAAGGCAAGACTAGTTTTTTTGGATTGAATCCTCAGTCCAGTTAGTAGTGCTTTATTCTATAGAGATGTAACTATTAAAATGATAAATTATTAATAGTTGTTCGTAAATTAACTTACAGTTAACAAAACTTTCCCTTCAAATTCCTTAAACAATTTAACAAATAATTCTCCTAATTGGGAGATGCCCCTTTGGAGCATGTCCTGATTGCCTAGCAAGGAGGTCTCTGCTTCTGCTACCAAATGGCTGACTATGTCTTTAAAATGGCGAGACTGAACTGGCAGATACTTTTTACCATTCTCTTTCTGCTTCTCTCTTTCATCTATTATATATATATATATCATGTGTGTTCTTATCTGCTGAATATTCACTCACAGCCTGATGGGAATTGAACTAACCTATCAATCTAATCCTTTTGCCCTCCCCAGAGACTGAGGTGGTATAAGGGGGTAGGAGTATTATATCTCTTACCTGTTGGTAGAATAAATTTGTGTATTTATGATAATACTTTTGGAAGTAAATATTTCTGTGTAAAAGTTAATCTTACTATTAGCAGCTAAATGGAATTGGGGTACAGTAGACTACCCTTTACAAATGAGGGAAGAACATCAGTGTGGGCTAAAGCCATTTGCAGAAAGCCTTCATCCAAAGTAATCTTGTGGGTAACTGAGAACTCTAGGGGAGGATTAAAATGTGATCTACTCTGCTTTTTGGGCAGTCAGTGTTACCCAGTTATTTGTTAGGTGACTATTGACTATTGCATGGATAGCACAGTGCTAGTCACTGGGATATAGGCAAGATAAAATCTCTTTCTGGAGAAATTTGTGATGAAGATATAGCAACTATCTCTAATTCCCCATGGAGAGGCTTAATAACTTGTCCAGTGTTACAGAGTTGATAAGTATCAGAGTCAAAAACTGAACGCAAGGCTTATTCTTTTTGGCACTCTGTCAGGTCAACACCATCCCATTCCACTCCCCCCTCTCACACACACACAATTGCTGGAAGTATATTGATTTTTGTCTCTGTATCCCCCAGTACCTTAAATGAATGAATGAACCATGCCATACTTAGAAATATGCTTAAGAAAAATTAGTTAAATCTTCCTTCCTTCCTTCCTTCCTTCCTTCTTTCCTTCCTTCCTTCCTTCCTTCCTTCCTTCCTTCCTTCCTTCCTTCCTTCCTTCCTTCCTTCCTTCCTTCCTTCCTTCCTTCCTTCCTTCCTTTTCTCCCTCCGTCCTCTCCCTCCCTTTCTTCCCTCCCTTACTTTGTTCCTTTTTTTTTCACGAGCATCACAATTTTTTCTGGTCTTATAGATGGTCTAAATTTCTGTCTTAAAAAAATCACTGGGTGGTGACTAGCTTTCTGTGAATGAACCTTTCATTCTGTGAATTAATAGGCAGGCTAATCCTCTAAACACATTGTCTGCTCCAGAACCAGCACATCCTGTCTTGGTGTAGCCTTTAGGAACCCAAGATCAACCCCACACCAAGATGAGGTATCTGGAAAAGACTTTAATGAAATTACTTATTTTAAACTGAAAATTTATTTGATCAGTTTATTGTTACTAGAGAGGTAGCTTGGAGCAATGGGCTGAATTGGCCTTGAAGCGGGGAGTCACTGCCTCTGAAACATATTGGCTATGTGAACCCTGTTAAGTTGCTTAACTTCTCAATCCTCTAGGAAACTCCCTTAGACTAAGTAGCAGAGAAGCTACCAAACTTCATTGTTGGTGGGAATCCCCTCACCAGGAGTCATATAACAACTCTAGTCCATATTCAGTCAGTCAGTCAATAAACATTTATTAAATGACTACCATGGGCCAGGCACTGGGCTAAGTAAGCATTGGAGATAGGAAGAAAGTAAAAAACAGTTTCCCCTGTCAAAGAGTCCGCAATCTAATGGGGAGATGACATACAAAAAGAAGCAGAAAAGCAGGGGGAAGAGGAAAAGGTTGGCGTGGTGATGGCAGAGGGGTCCAGAGGATTACAGAGATGACTGATCTGGCTGGTCTCCCTTCTTGGATAGATGTTGAGAGAGAAGAGGTTTCTGCCCTCCAACCAGAGGTAAGGAGGGGCCCCCAGATCCCTAATGTTGCTAGCATTATGCTTTGAAATCTCAACTTATTAGCAGTAATTGGATTTCCTGCCCATGTCTTTCCAAAATAACTAGGAAAAGAAAATATCATTGGAAAATGTGACTAGTTTAGAGATGCCAGCTAGTGAAAGTGCTATTCCTTGGTTGTATATTGTAATTAAAAAAAAAAAAACACCTGCTAGATGTTCATCCGTATATGTAGCAATAGTGACATCTGATGGCTAGTATTGGATTTACTTTTGCTTTGGAAGATGACAAAGTTCTTTTTACTAAAATAAAGCCACACTAGTTATTTGTTTTTATTTAAATAAATTGTGTAGTTACTCTTTTGTTAAAGTGGTAACTGAGCAGTTTTTGGAGGGGAGGGTGCAGTGGGATTTATTTATCACCAGTTCCAACAAAAGGATTCGAAGAAAGAATCAATAAAAACAAATAGTTCTTTGGGATATAGAGGCTAGATGATACTGTGAATTAATTTGTTGTTGGAAGGTGGAAAGGCAAGTGACATTGCTTTCAAGGGTGCCAAGATGTATCACCAGTCAAATTCTCTCTCCACTGAAGAAAGGAGAAGAAATAAGCTGGGGCAGTAGTAACAAAGTTTATGAGTAGTGAACATGATTAAAAATAAAGAAAATAAATATGATAGTTTAAATGAAATATTCAAAAATATGCATAATAGAGCAGAAGGAGATTCAGAAGGGCCATGGATTGTTACTATATTGGAAAAAGCCAAACTGTATATATTAGAAGTTCAGTTTCACATACTAAAAAGAGAAGAATTTGCTCTATTTTGAATTACAGGGAATTGGGGGTTAACATTAGGAAAATTGTTGCTCACAGGGTATGGGGAGGGAAGGTTATTTCTGCCACTTTATTTAGAGAAGGGCAATTAGGAAGGAAGAGCACAATTTGAAACTAGGCACTATGGGTTACAATTCAGGCAAACTGGTCTGCTGTATATTCTTGGAAATTAACAACAACAACAACTCATATTTCTATGAGGCTTTATCATGTAAAACCTTCATAATAACCCAATGAGACAGGAAGTACAAGTATGTCGTTGTTACTGTTATTCTGTTTTGTCTGAGTCTTCATGACCCCACTTGGGGTTTTCTTGGCTAATATACTTAAGTGGATTGCCATTTCCTTTTCCAGCTCATTTTACAGATGAGGAAACCAAGGCAAATAGGGTTAAGTGACTAGCCCAGTCACGTATCTAGTAAGTGTCTGAGGCCAAATTTGAAGTTAGGAAAAGGAGTCTTCCTGACTTCAGATTGGATACTATGGCACCACCCCATTTTACAGGTGGGAAAACTGCAGTTCAGAGAGGTTAAAATTATTTTCCCAGGGTTACATTCAGTGTCAGATCCAGGAATCAAACTTGGGTTCTCTCATTCTAATTCCCATATTTATTCCACGGGAAGCTGTCTTTCTCAAATAAAGCAATATCTTCCCACTACAATCCACTGGCATGGTAGAAAGAATGTTTGCTTGGGAGTCAGAATGCTAGCGTTCACATACTAGTTTTATCACTTTGGTGACCCGGGGTAAAT
This sequence comes from Petaurus breviceps papuanus, assembly GCF_028583685.1. NCBI lineage: Eukaryota > Metazoa > Chordata > Mammalia > Diprotodontia > Petauridae > Petaurus > Petaurus breviceps. The sequence goes on from NW_027187269.1 coordinate 1,220,856, forward strand.
AATTTAATTTTCAGGGTCTTAGTTTCCTCATGTATGAAAGGGATTGGACTGATAATCCTTAAACACACTTCTAGTTATAACACTCTCTAAGTCTATGATCTCTAGAGTTTCTCTCTGGCCCCTCTAACTTTCCCTAATCAACTGAATGCTGCTGTAGAAGACAGGATCTGAAGAGAAGCTATTGTACCTTGCAAATTGTTCATAAGCTATCTTCATGAGTCTAGAATAGCAGGATAATATCATATTCAGTGCCATGAAAAATGAAGAAACAATTTTTGTATTCCAAAATACATCAAAGAACATAGGAATGTTATTATTTATATTTTTCCAACTGTCATATGAATGACTATACCTCATATACATAGAAAAAAATCATTTGTATTCATATTCCTAATAGATGGAGTTAAAGCCTTTTTTTTTCCTATCCGGGTTGCACCAGTGAGAACATTTCATCTCTTTCCATACTTACATGATGCAGACTGAAAAACTCAGTGAAGTTTGCACAATCTTGTTTGGTAGGTCTTACTATATTATGATTATGAAGATATTATGTTATTAAAGTGCTAGAATCATAGGGAGCATATTTTGGGGAACTTTTCCAGTTTTTATAATTCACTTTTATTTCTTTGGCAAGGTGAGGGTGGTGGGGTGGGGTGAGGAGTGGTTGGTTTGGGAGGGAGAAAAGATGAGGAAGTTCTATCCTGGAAAAATGAAAGTGAGAAAACTCAGTGGTGAAATCCCAGAGAATGCTTCAGAAACCCACAATCATTCTTGTTACCTTTCAGCAGTGAAACCTCTTTTGATGAACTTGACGAATAAGGTGATTACTGTGCTCGCTTGAAGCATTATTGGCTTTCTTATGGACTGTATGTGTGTTTCTCTTGAACTTAAGCATTATGAATTACTGTTCTTCACTATAGTTCTTTGTGGGATATCTATGTCAAAACAGAATAATATTACAGTGATAGGCACATACCAGTTGGATGTTGGTAAATGGTTAACAACTGACTCTCTAGAAAAAATGTACACATGATTTACTTTTAAGTATGATCTTTACCATTAACATTTTCTCCATCAGTCCACAAAATAGTAAATAACACCCTGATTTGTAGAGTTGGGCATGGGCAGCTAGGTGGCATTGGACTTGGAATCAGGAAGACTCATTTTACTGAGTTCAAATTTGGCCTCAGATACTTGATAGTTATGTGACCTTGGACAAGTCATTTAAAACTGTCTCAGTTTCCTCATCTGTAAAATGAGCTAGAGATGGAATGGTAAATCACTCCTGTATCTTTGCCAAGAAAGCCCCAAAGACATGACTGCCAAATGACTGAACTGATTTATAGAATTGGCTTCTCTCAGAGGTGTAAAGACTCTCACTGAAATTTTAACAACTGACTTTCCCAAATCCTACAAGGTGGCTCCAAAACATTCTTGCCCACACATTTCTGAATAGTTTTTCAAAAACTTCACTGCATGGAGCTGAGAATTATCCATTACCAGTACCAAAGAAAATCTTTGATGATAAGTTGTTTTTTCCTCTTGAGTTAACTTTAATTCTTTTCTGGCATGAAGCAGTTTTTTGGGAAAAAAAATCCACTAAATTTAGATGATCATAGCTAGAGAACACCTTATTATAGAGAACACTTTTATTCAGGTTGAGTTAGGTATGTACCTAATTAACATAAATATATAAAATATAGACACATATACTTTTTATTTTTAAAACTGTTTTGTTTTAATAAACCAAAATTTGCCTTGTTACCTTACCATCCTATCCCCCCATTGAGAATACAAGGAAAAAAACCCATTACAAACATATATAGTCAATCAAAACAAACGTCCACATTATCCATGTCCAAAAAAACTTTTCATTTTTTTTTGTTTTAAACTATTTATTAATAGACAAGACCAGTGAAATTGTTTACTTCTTCTTGGATACACTCACAGTGCAACCCCTGGGACCTGTAGTCTTAGTGTGCTAGTCTCAGACTCGGAGACCCCAGAAATGCTGAAGTCCACGATGTGTCTGAATCTTTTTCTGTCGCTCCAGATCTTCATGAAGCATATTATCCAGACCGTTGCCCAGAATGTGGCTATGTTCTTGTAATGGGAATGCAAATTTAAAGATCTTCCCTGCCCCTAGGCCCTTTGATAGGCTTAAGAGACTGAGAACCTTCCTTGATTTGAAAATATACTCTGCCTCCTAATAGGCTGAATGTGGTCACATGGAGCCTGTGGCAGGAGGCTTGGTTTTCAGGAATGCCCACACCTTGATGCTGTGTGATTGGGCAGTGGGTCAAGAGGGTGGTTACATTTTCTGACCCAGGAGAAGGCTATATAATCCCTGATGTGAGAGTTTGCTTTGGGGCTCACTTTGAGAAGTGTTCTGTGATTTGATCAGATGAGACTCTGGGAAGCCATTGTTGAGAGACCCCCGGCTTTGAAAAACCCAGATGTTGATTTGGTATGGATGTAATGGTTGGACAGTTTGGAAACCTGTCTACTTGATGTGTTTTTCTGTCTTGATAATTCTGTCTGTATACTCTGAAGTTCGGGGTACTGACCTTTTTTCCCCTGAACTAGGTAAATGATATATATTTGACTGATTAAAGTAAGCTTGTTAACTCATTTTGAGTTGCTTTCCTTTAACAAAGCAGATCTAAGAACCGGTGTTGGCAGCCACCCTGGGGATGCTGGGGTGCTTGCTGATACAGTTCTCCATACTTTCCATCCTTCTGTGTGTTAAGGAATCAGTTTGGAATCTTGTATTGCAGAGAATTCTGCATGATGGATCACATGCTCCGCCTCATCTTCAGTGAGCTCACCAGTCCTCTTGGTGAGATGAATGTCTGCTTTCTTCAGTATTGCATGGGTATATCTTCAACCCACACCCTTGATGGCTGTGATGGCAAAAGTTATTTTCCACTGTCCGTCAATGTTGGTGTTGAGCACTCTCAAAATGTGCTGGAACTTCTTGGGGATTACAAGAGACATGACTGGAAGGGCAGTGTGAGAGCCTTCTCTGGAAGAGCAACTTGTCTCATTCTTCATTCTTGTCCTTCACATCTCTATTAGGAGATATATAGCATGAGTCATCATTAATCCTTTGGAATCCTTGTTGGTCATTAAGTTGATAAGTGTTCAGCACCACAGTATTCTACTACATTTATGTACCCTAACTTGTTCATCCATTGCCCAATTTATAGGTACCTCCCTTTAGTTTCCCATTCTTTGCCATCTCAAAAAGAACTATACATATTTTTTTACATTCTTAGACTTTGTTTTTCTTAAAATGAATCTCTTAATCTAACCTCTTTGTAATTCTCCTTCTCTTCCCCTTTTCTCTCCTTCTCTCTGTTGAGTGAAATATATTTTTGTAGCCTGTTGGGAGCCAAAGAGGCCTGAGCCAGGACTTCAGATAATTACCTTGATATCAGTGGACCTAAATATCAAAGACCTCTTTGAGAAGCGACTTTTCATCAAATTAGTTCCTGAGTTCTTTTGATATGGGTTACACTTATGAGGATGTTACTTGAGTTCTGAGGCCAACAGGCTCTTCCCCAAGACTTAAGTTTTTCGAAACCAAAATATTTGAATTCTTAGGTGGTCAGTTCCTATACAGATGTACTTGATGATATGGCTTTTGGCTTCAGGCCTTGAAGCCAGCTCTCGAGCATCCTTTGTAATGTGACTGCATATGGAAGGAGTTAACTGACTTTTCCTAAGACTTTCTGGGACTTAGAGAACAAAAGGTCTTAATGCTATGCTACTTCCAGGATATGACAGACTAAGATAATGATATGAATATTTGAGATCCTTTCCTTTGTCTCATTGCTCTATAAAAACCTTGTCCTAAGAATCAATAAATGGAGTTCGTTGTTCTTCCTTGAACTATCCATATGGCCTGGTCATTTCTTATTCACATCTCTGATTCTTGCTAAATGATGGACACTGAGCAGCCCATGTCAGTACCCAAAAGTGTGTGCATTCTTTCTCCTTTTGCCTAGTTCAGATGAGAGTAAGGTTCAAGTATCAGCCATTTACCCCAACCCCTCCTTCTTGTATATGTAGATGTCTATTTGTGCACCTTGATTGTGTGAGATAATTTTCATGCATTTTTCTTTCCCTTTCACTCCCCTATTCCTACCTCACAGCATATTCCTCTTTCCCTCATTTTCCATTCTTTTCTTAAGATTAAGACATAACAAAACCACTCTAGGCCTGGTATAATTGAACTCCTTCTATAAATACTGATGATAGTAGGGTTCAGAGGGAATATATATATATATATATGGATATATAAATATGGAGAGATGATATATATATACATATATATCATCTCTCCATATTTGAATTTAAATACTTTATCAAATGTTAAGTCCTTTGTTATGGTTCATTTGTATTTGCCTTTTTATGTTTTTCTTAACTCCTGTCCTTAAACTTTAAAGTTTCTAGATAACTCTGGTCATTTCATCAGGAATGCTTAAAAGTTTTCTATTTCATTGAAAATCCTTTTTTTTTATTTTATAGCATAATACCTAATTTTGCTAGGTAAGTGTAGTGCCAACACAATATTCACAGCTCTGATGGTGACTATGAATATGCCAGCATAGTTCTGAATCACAAAATATAACAGACTCTCCATATAGAAGACAAGCAAAACATTTATTCAAATACCAGAAAGCCAAATCCCAATACCAGAAAACTGAACCTGTCATCTTAACAAAGTTAATATGCCATAAAACAGTAGGGGGCAATGCTTTTGCAAAGTTTTCCCACCAACAAATACTCACAAGCCTAACTGTTTCCTTGGGTGCATCCTCTCCTCCCTCTAGTTCTAACTGCTTTGACTCCCTGCTTCCTCTGGGCTCTGTTCCACTCATTCACCAAATTCCTCCAACCACAGGCTCCATGTGATTAACTCTGGCCTATTAAAGGAGCAGGGAAGATCTTCAAATTCCCGTTACCATCACAGTGTTATTCTTAACTATAAGCCTCTTTGTCTTCTGAATTATTATACATTTAAATCCCTGATCTTTTAGAGCGGTTGTTGCTAAATTGTATTGTGATCCTGACACTGGATCCTCGGGCCTTAAATTCTTTCTTTCTGGCTGTTTCTAATATTTTTTTCTTTGACTTGGATTTTGGCTATAATGTTCCTGGGGGTTTTCATTTTGGGATTTTTTTCATGATAGTGACAGGTGGATTTTTTCTATTCTTATTTTGTCCCCTGACTCTAAAAGATCTGGGCAATTTTCCTTTAAGAGTTCTTGAAATATCATATATAGATTCTTCTTATTGACGTATTTTCTAGGTCAGTTACTTTTTGCTATTTTCTTTTTTTTTTTCTTCAATCTTTTGACTTTGTTTTAATTTTACTTGTTCATTCATGGCTTCTACTTGTTCCATTCTAATTTGTAGGGAGTTTGTTGCTTGGGCAAGATTTTATACCTCTTTTAACACGATGTTAATTTCATTTCCAATTCTTTCTTCCATAGCTCTCACTTCTTTTCCATTTTTCCTCCTCAAGAACTCTTATTCCATTTATAAAAATATTTTTATTTCTTTTTCTTTTTAAACTTTTGCTTCATCTCTTTTAGTAATTCTAGTTGAATTTTTGCTGAAGTTGAGTTTTACTCTTTGGTTTTGCTTGTAAATGTTTTGGAGTTAATCTCTTCTGCAATTGTTTCTTGATCATTCCTGCCAGTACAATAGCTCTTTGATGGTCATTATTTTATTTGTTCATTCTTATAGCTTTCTTCCTGACTTCGAACATAATATTAGGGCTGGACTCTGTCAAGCTTCTTCAGGATAGGTATAGGGCTGATCTTGTTGTTTTTGCATGTTGTGCTATTCTAGGATCTAAGAGACAGGCTGGGGAGCTGCAAGTTTTCAGTGCTTAGAAAATGAACAGGGTAATTTTCTTTCCTTTCCCCTGCTCTGATCTCTGCAAGTTCCTGACCTGGGCTTGTGTGTGACCAAAGAGAAGATTGCTGCTGGAGTCCTCCCCTATAAGCCACCTGGGAGACTTTACTGGTTAAAAGTGGCATAATTGTAAACTCCCCCTTTGTCTGCTATTCTTGTATTCATCATTCTTTTTGATGCAAGGCCAATTGCTGGAAATAAGACCCTGCTCTGAATTTGGAGTCTGATTCCATCACTGCTGCTGGTTTCTGAATTTCCTTCTTTCTCTGAACACTAGAAAGGACCTCTCTATCTGGGAACCCCACCCTGCTTAGCAGGTCCCTTTCTCACTGTTCTGGATCTATGACCCTGAACTGGGTAATGAGTGACAAAACTGCCAGTTCATACTTGTCCACATTGTAGACCTGGTATGGGTCGGCTAGTGCCACAATATGAGTCTGAGACCTTTTCAATACATAGCTTTTCCCTAGGCTCTGGAGTACTCCACAAGTGCCATGCCCTACACTTTCCCCCCATGTCCAAAGGCCTCCTTGTCTGTCTTCTTATGCCAAATTGAGTGGGGCAAATGATTCACTGTGATTTTTTTTCCAGATTTCCCCATCAGGATCTGGTTTGGTTCATTTTCTAGATCTGTCTGAAAGAATTTGTAGAAGGCAGCCCATGTCATTGCTTTGGATCACCTTGACATTTTGGCTCTGCCAATGTATATGTATATGATATACTTATCTGTAGATATGAATATACATAAATATATGTACATGTGTGCATATATACAAGTATGTGTATAATATATAACATACATGTGCATGCATGTCTATATCTATATCTACATCCATAGGCAGAGTCAAAATGGCAAGGTGATTGGAAGTGTGTATGTATACACATGTTTGTTGTTATTGATGATGAGGATGATGATTGGTCTTGTCTGACTCTTTGTGACTGTAGAGCACTTTCAGAAGTCTCTTGGCTTTGCTAATGAAATGTTGCCCTCCCCTATATTATTATCTGAAAGGCTACAGGGCAGACAAGTAGGAGGATGTATTATGTAGGGGATGTTTTGGGGTCCCTTGACCTTGCTAAGGTATATTCCCCTGTCCTATATGGTTACCTGCAAAAGTTACGGGGCAGATGAGCAAGAGAGCATGTAATCTTTTTTGTTTATGCCTCCAGATATGGTCCTATAATAATACCCTAATAAGTAACTAACCTTAAGCAAGGGTAAATAGTGAACAGGATTAAGGGAGGCTCCTTCTACATTTTCTGCATTCCTTTGATGGAGGAACTTTCTACATTGTTTGCATTCTTTTGGGGTGTCTACATTCTCTTGGGAGACATAAAAACTCTGTGAGCTCCTTGCATCTTTGGCTCTATATAAAATGGTCCTGTAATAAATAGAATATTGATTACAGCCCTGTCTCATTATTCTCACCACTCTCTAGCCCACCAACTGCGCTGGCCGCAGTATGTGACCTCATTTAGGATTTTTTAAAATTATTCATTTTATTTTAAATTTATGAATAAAATAAGCATTTCCATACATAATGGAATAAAAAAGATGAACTGGGAAATCTATCATATACAACTTGCTATTCTTTCAAATACATAATAAAGTTATGTAATTTTTTTCCTTTTTTCCTTCCCCCACCCTGCACTAACGATGGCTACCATTAGACACAAATATGTGTGTGTGAGTGTGTGTAATAAAAAAAATTTTTATACATACTTCTATTTATTAGTTCTTTCACTGGATGAAAATATTGTCTTCCTTCATAGGTTCTTTGTAGTGAATTTGGGTATTTATAATAGTCAAAATGACTTTGTTGTTCAGTTCTTTTTTTTTAATAATAAATAACTTTATTTATTTTTAGTTTACAACATTCAGTTCAACAAGCTTTTGAGTTCCAAATTTCCTCTCCCTCCCTCTCTTCCTCCCTTCCCCCAAGACAGCATGCAATCTGATTTAAGTTCTGCATATACCTTTACATTAAGCATATTTTCACTTTAGTCATGTTGTAAAGAATTATAAACAATGGAATAAACCATGAGAAAGAAGAAACAAAAAAAGAAAAGAGAGAGCAAATAGTTTATTTCTATCTGCATTCAGACCCTTGAATGTACAATTGGTGGATCTATGACTTGTTCTAGCGATTTTGGAAAGAAATTGTCAAAACTTTGATTCAGACTTACTATAACTAGACTTATACACAAAAGAGATCAAAAAAAGAAGGAAATAACCATTTGCATAATATATTTGTGGAAAAACTTTGTATTGTTGAGAAGCAAAGTGGGTGACCATCAACTGTCCATGGTTGAACAGTATAAAGTATATTGGAATATTATTGTACTATGAGAAATGACAAAAGGTATGGATTCAGAGGAAGCTTGGAGGAATTATATAAAATAATTGAATAAAGTAAGTAGAACTAGGAGATTAGTGCAATGATCAATCATGATTCCAAAGAGCAATGAAGTATTCTGCCTACCTCCTGAGAAAGAGGTAGTGGCAGATTGAGCAGTACATTTTTGGACATGTGTGGCTTTGTTTGCTTGACCCATGTGTTACAAGGTCATTGCTGTTTGGGGCATTAATCTGGACCCAGACACACTTACTAGCTATGTGACCCTGTACAAGTCACTTAACCCTGTTTGCTTCAGCTTTCTCATATATAAAATGATCTGGAGAAGGAAATGGCTAACCACTTCAGTATCTTTGCCAAGAAAATAGCAAATGAGGTCATGAAGGGCTGGACTGCAATCAAATGGCAGCATCGTTGTTCTGTTTTATTTTTAAGTTGGGGGAAGGATTTTAGAAAAGGGGCAATGGTGATGATAGTGATTCTCCACCCCCACCCACTCCCCCACCCAAATAGATTGGGCTAGGTAATCTTTTCAGCTCTAATAGTCTTTGATTCTGTGGATATATTGCCTTGATAAAAAATAGATTTGTTCTAAGATGTAGGCACTAGATGGCAGTGAAGAGCATTTATCTACTGCAATAAACAATTATTTTTTAGTTCTGACTGTAATGGTGTTTAGCACATACATATTAGTCATGGAATAGTGGCAAGAACACTGATCTGATCCCATGATTATGCTCTATCAAAAGAATCCTGGCTCCTTTAATATTCCATAAATTTCTAGGATCTTCATCTGAATGACTATTTGGAATGTTCTAGAAAAAATAATCTTCTTCTCCTTCTCCTTCTCCTCCTCCTCCTCCTTTTTCTTCTTCTTTGTAAAATTCTGTTCATAGATAGTTTATGTCTAAATAAAGAATTTTGGGGACTAACAGTGTATTGTAAAGGAACAGGAAACAGACTTGGGAGCTTTATTTCTGGCTTCACCACTGTCTTACTGGCCAACCATGGGGAAATAATTTCTTGTCTTTAAATTTTATTTTCCTCATCTGTGAGCCCAGGGTGCCTCAGCAAGGGACTCTGGGCTCATATAAACCTTGACTAAAGAGAGTCAAGTTTCTTTTTTCCTGGGTTTTTTTTTGCCCCTACCTAGGAAAGTACTAATAAGTAGCATTAATAAAGTAGTAATCCAGGAAAGTCTCCAAGATAAAACTTAGGTATGACTTGTGTCTATGGTGCCTCCAAATGTCAGTGGCAGCATCTCCAAGCCCTACACAGACACTCAATGTATAATATTGTTATTGGATATGGGATAGCTTTTATTCCATACCAAAAAAACTGAATGAAATGCTAAGGATACAAAGACATGCATGAAAAAATACAGAATGCAGAAAATATCTGGTAGCCCATCAAATTCAATATACTAACCATGTAAAATCCATTTGTAGGACTGCTAAACAGATGTTTTACATTCATTTCAAATCTGCGGTGTATAAAAATTCACTGGGTCCAGATGTCCTGGTCATAAGGACATGATTTTCAAGTGGATATTCCTACAGGAAGAAAGGGAAGAAGGAAGGAAGGAAGGAAGGAAGGAAGGAAGGAAGGAAGGAAGGAAGGAAGGAAGGAAGAATGGATGGAAAGAGGGAAGAAAGGAAGTAATTATTAGCACCGTGTTAATCACTTTACCAATATTATCTCATTTGATCCTCACAACCACCCTGGGAATGCTATTATTACTTTCATTTTACAATTGAGGAAAATGAGGCAAACAGAAGTTAGGTGAGCTAGTAAGTACCAAGGCTAGATTTGAACTCTTTCTAACTCCAGGTCTAGTGGTCTATACATTGTGCCCTTAATCTCCCTCTAAAAGGTTACTGGTTGTACTCCACCTCTAAGATCTCCTATTGGATAGCCAGCGCTTCTTTCAGGCTCTAGATATCTTCTAAGGTGGGAAGTATCCAGGATATATACTCATCTCTCTATCTTCTCAGGATCAGTAGTCATTGAGCTATTTTTATAAAACATAACTGAGTGGTGGCTCGGTGGCTCAGTGAATAGAGCACCGGCCCTGGAGTCAAGAGGACCTGAGTTCAAGTCCAGCCTCAGACACTTAACACTTACTAGCCATGTGACCTTGGGCAAGTCACTTAACCCCAATTGCCCCTCCAAAAAAGCAAAAAAAAAAAAAGATAACTGAAAGACAAATAATGTTAACCAGACACCAAAGGTCCATTCTAAGCTTGCCTAGACAAACATATTCATGCTACCATAAGCTGCTACATGATGCTATCATTACTGAAAATGAGGGCAAAATCCCCTTTCCTCTTTGTTGAAAGTCTGAGAGAGAGAGAGAGAGAGAGAGAGAGAGAGAGAGAGAGAGAGAGA
>NW_027187269.1:1231628-1233101 GCF_028583685.1 Petaurus breviceps papuanus
GAGAGAGAGAGAGAGAGAGAGAGAGAGAGAGAGAGAGAGAGAGAGTGCCTCAAAGAGGAAGGAATTGTTTTCCCTTGTTCCTCTTATAGAACAAAGAACAAGCAGCTTCTTCCAATAAGAGTTCATCCTCTCAACTCTATCATTAATTATCTTCTGTGTAATTGTTATCATTGATAACCAATCGGAAGTTCTCAGTGTCATCCAAGCAATGTGCATGTCCCTCAGTAAGGAACCAAAATATGTCTACCTCCAAAGGGTGTGCTCCAATCAAGCCAATCAGAGGTTCCCCTGATCTCTCTCTGCTTTATCTGTAAAATTAGGAGATTGAAGGTGATTAATTTCCAAGGTCCCTTCCAGTGTTGACAGTCTAGGAATCTATGGAATTCACACTGGAAAGTCTATAACAGATGTTTTAAATTTCTCTTAATACATGTTTTTAAATCGTTGAATCTTAGAACTGCAAGGGACCTGAGAGAGACCATCTAGTCTAATTTCTCTCTCTTTAATTCATGAGGAAAAATAAGGTTCTGAGAAGTGAAAGAATTGGTTCAAAGTCAAATATGAAATTGGTGGCAAAGCCAGAACTTAAACATAGGTTAAGTTCCTTGAATTCTAATCTCATGGTCTTTCATTGCTCCAGTAATTAAGCCATAGCCACAATTTCTTCACCAGGCTGGTTGGAGAATTGTCCAAATGAAAATGATTCTTTCATTTTTCTTTTATCATCTCATTTTATAGTGTTGGTATATTGATTCAGCTTAGATTAACAAAAGTTTTAAATGTGCCAATAAATATTAAAGTAGATATAAATTTTGTGCCAGAGATTCCCTTCTGACACCAGGGGCTGGATATAATTTGAAGACTTCTACTTTCTATGTCTCCCCCCCCCTACTCTCAGTGTCTCCCCCTAAAGGTGGAAGCTAGGAATATCGTTATATGCCACTCCCGCCTCTAAAGGTTGCTGCTACCAGTTCCTCCTATTAGCATTAAGGCTCATAAAGCTGAAGTTACAGGATGGTTTATTTGTAAAATGAAGGACTTAGAACTGATTCACATCTGATCCCTGAGGTAGTCAAGAGTCTTCCCAGTGGATCACCCTGCCCTTCAGAGACTGCACTGTCTCCATGATTGATAGCAGAGACCTAGATGGAGCTTTGACAAGGGGAAAAACTAGAGTTAATCCTCCTATGTTGGCGTGCTTCACACAGGCATCCCTGTCTTTAGAGTTTCTTCTTGCCCATTAGTTCTCTCCAGGTGTCACTGGTTCTCATCACTCTGTTCTCTGAACTTATAGGAGTTTTCTTCTGCTTCCAGCAAGTAGTGGATGATCCTCACAGGTCCCATTTGCTGTGCTGTACTCCTTAGCTTAGCTTATTGATCTGTGGCAACTCAGGATGTTACTGGTTTTCATAGTTTTGGCAGTCTCCTCTCTCTCTCTCTCTCTCTCTCTCTCTCTCTCTCTCTCTCTCTCTC
>NW_027187269.1:1233111-1269785 GCF_028583685.1 Petaurus breviceps papuanus
TCTCTCTCTCTCTCTCTCTCTCTCTCTCTCTCTCTCTCTCTCTCTCTGTACCTCCCTCCCTCCATCCATTATCTTTCTTTACCTCTCTATGTATCTATCTTTAACATCTATCTATGTATATATATGTATGCATATATCTATTATTTGTTTATATCATGTCTATCCTCTCTATTATCTATCATCTGTCTATATCATCTATCTATCTATCTATCTATCTATCTATCTATCTATCTGTCTGTCTGTTTATCTATTTATCTATCTTTAGGATATGGGGCTCATCACCTCTAGGATATTAACTTTGAAGCAGTTGGCCTATTTGAAAAAGGTTACTCCCGAGGCTCTATTGACAGTGTTACAACACCAAACCTACCTCTGGGCTAAAGTACCACTGTTCTTTTGAAATCTTTTGTTTTTGTGCACCTAGGTTCTATTGCCCTTGATTTTCCCTCCAGAGAATTTCTCAAGATGCTCTGGGAATGCAATTTTCTAAGAATAAATAAATAAAAGAATGACCTATCCCCATCCTGCCTCCAGATTCGGAAGGAATAAAGATTGCTACATTTTGAGATAAGGGTATAAATTGTTTTTTCTAAAATCAAATCTTGACCTTTTTGTGTGCTCAAGGACAGATAATCAACTACTTCCCCATTTTCAGATAACACCACCAGAAGCATGATCCTTCCAACCAATTGGGCCTTCCTCCTGAGGACCAGACTTCTTAAATATTGAGAAATGTATCACGAATATCCTGGATTCTTACTGATGAATTTTTTTGGTCTTTGCAACACATGAAACCAATAAAAAAAAATGCAAAGCATACTACAGTAAGTAAGGCCTCCTATCACTTCTGCAAATGGCAGAAAAGGGGACAATGGACAATAAGGATCATGCAGTTTTTAGACAATCTAAACTTTAACTGAACTGGGGATGCTCTAAGTGTGAGTTTCTTTTACAATGACCAACAAAAGGGCATGATACTGAAGGAAATAAGTTGTATTAATACTAGCATTCTTGCTATAAAAGAAACAAAAAATAGGTGAATTGGAGCTAACGGGGTATATTGTTAAAAAATTTTCCTGGGAGAAGAGAAAGAAATTGAAAGAATTGATTCCATCACATGTCAAAAGGCAACAAGTAAAGTCATTTACTGTGACAGTTGGTCATCTTATAATGGTCATGGTAAGTATTACCATTGGGGGAAGCTATGAGAAGAATTGCAACTTATACATCAACATCTGTTGCAGAGGATAAAGGTGTAGAATACTCAGTAAAACCTTTCCTTCCCCTCAATTAAATCAATACAAACATTCAAACTCATTGGCTTCAATATATAGGTAGGAATGTCTATGAAAGGTGAAAAATATGATGGACAATTTGGATCAGTAGTAACAAGGGACAAGACAGTCCAAAGGTTCAGTGACTACACAAAGTCTCTAACCTATACACCATCACCACCACTACCACCACCACCACCATTAACATCATCATTTTTGAGGCAGCTAAATGGTTCAGTGGCTAGCATGCTGAATCTGCAATCAGGGTCATACCTGAGTTCAAATCCAATCTCATACACTAGACAAGTCACTTAACTTCTTTAATTTCTTTAATTGCAAAATGGAGATAACAGCAGCATCTATTTTTCAAGGTAGTTGTGAGGATCAAATGAGATAATAGTAAAGCACGTAGCATAGTACCCAGCACATAGTAAATGCTTAATAAATGCTTGATTTTTTCATTTGACAAAACAATTCAAAGACACAGGACATAAAAAGCACTAGATAGCATTATAAAGAATGTAACTGATTATTTTAACAGGAAGTGACATATTAGTGATGTGGTGGTCATTCTTTTTTCCCCTCTGACTTTATTTTTATTTTTAATATTTTATTTTTCTCAATTACATGTAAAAAACAATTTTAGACATTTAAAAAATGTTTTAATTCCAAGTTCTTTCCTTTCCTTACTCTCTCTCCTCTCTCCTCATTAAGAATAAAACAGGAGTAGGGAGGTGGCATAGTGGGTCAGGAAGACTCCTCTTCCAGAGTTCAAATCTGACCTCAGACACTTACTAGCTTAGCTGTGTGACCCTAGGCAAGTCACTTAATCCTGTTTGTCTCCTTTTCTTCATCTGTAAAATGAGCTGGAGAAGGAAATTACAAACCACTCTATTGTCTTTGCCAAGAAAACTCCAAATGGGGTCATGAAGAGTTGGATATGACTGAACAAGTCTACATAGCTTTCAGAAAGTTGCAAAGTTCTTTTAGTGACTCAAATTTCTTCCTCAAACAAAGGGCTGTCTTTTCCACACTTATATTCTATGAATGGTGTTATATGATTGGGTCTTAGAACAATATAGTCTCTGAAGAATTGAAAATGAGTATCATGCAGAGGGCAATGGAGAAGCTCATGCAGGGAATTTCCTGCTAATTTTTCAACAACCAGTTCTCCAAAAATGCAAGACACACTTTTGAATTTAATTGACATCATTGACATTTTCTCCATTAGAAAATCAATGAAACAAACAATAAATCAAGCCCCAAGGTGTACACTTTTGACAATTTCCAAGGTATAAATGCTCACACTGAAAATTTAGCCATTAGCTCCTTTTTTGAACAGGCTTCTGCATACTCCTGGGTACATGTGACACATTACAGGTAAATTATGATGTAACTTGAAAAGTTAGGGTTAAGGTTAAGGTTAGGATTAGGATTAGGGTTAGGGTTAGTGGTGGAATTAGGGTTAGGGTTAGTGGCGCAATGAGTTATGATGTGTTACAAATAAAGAAATTCTGATTGACCAGAGTAAAAGATATCATTAAGGAAATATTTAAGTGACAAGAAAGATGGGCTGGTCAAGATAGTAGGATAACTGATAGTGCATTGGCCCCATTCGTAACCACACTGATATCAGGAGAGAATAAGGAAGGGTATCAGCAAGCTGGGGGGACCTTCACTGGTGAATTTAAGGATGGATGTGGAAGTCACAGAGGATGGTCAAGCATGGTTTTAATGTGCATCACTGGAGGGACTGATGACATGAATAATGTACATCCATTTGTATACATTAGGGAAAAATTAGTCCAGTCTTTAGGTTAAAAGAATTGAGAGCAAGGGAGGAATTCATTGCATCCTACATGATGCATTGTTTGTAAAGAGCAAAATTTGCTGATGGCACCTAAATACAGCCTGGAAACAAAATGAAGCCAGACACAAACTGCTTGGGTCAGATAAGCAATGGGGGAATGATGACTAACATGACAAAGTATAGAATAAGCATTTCTGAGGGCAGCAAGTTAAAGGGCTCCCAGCCAAGCATTCCTTTTCTGAGAACAAGCAGCCAGAGAGGCATTTTAAATGCAAACCAGACTTCTCTTTTCTCTTGGTCATGTCTGTTTTGGTTCTAATGTGCATAGTTCCCCCTTTGCCCTTCCTCTGTCCTCAAAAAGATTTCAGGAACAGGTCAATGAGAATTCAGTTTAAACTTAGTGGTCTTATTTTATTATGTTTTGAACTGAAGATACAAAGAATCCATCTATATGTATATTTTTCCCCTGGGAAGGTATGCAGTTTCCAGAAGAGAAAGTGGGTGAATATTCTTGGCATAGCTCCAGAAGTGGGAAGCCACATAATGTAAACCTGGGGATCTGAGCTGGATTTATTCAAAGAAGCAAGCTTTGAAATCCCTCATCCCAAACACAGCTATCCAATCACAGCTTCTAAAAAAAGAGCCACTTTAAAATATTTCCTTTTTTATTTTAATTTTTAATTTCTTTTTAATTAAATTTTTTAAAATTTAAATAAATTTTTAAATTTATATATTTGTAAAATTAATTTTATTTTCACAATATCTCCTGTATTTATGCCTATTATACAGCCTCTATCTTGGCTTAGGGCCTCATTAGATCTTGTCTGGTGTAAAGGGTGTCATTTTTTTAAATAGAAAGGAGGAAATGACAAAGACAAATGTGAGAAGCACTAAGAAAGCAGCCTTCGTGGGGTAGCTAGGTGGTTCAGTGAATAGAGCACCTGCCCTGGATTCAGGAGGACCTGAGTTCAAATACAACTTCAGGCACTTAACACTCACTAACCGTGGGACCTTGGACAAGTCACAACCCCAATTTCCTTGCCTTCCCTCCTCAAAAATAAAAAAAACCCAACAACACAAAAAAACAGCCTTCAGAGACTTACCCAGGATAAAGCCTGTATCATGGCCTTGTTTCCTAGATGCTGATTTGCATAAAGCCAATAGGAGAATTTTAGAGTAAAAAACTGGGGACCCCTGAACTCCATGTCAGCTGCCTAGTTATAGGTCTGGGCCTCAGAGATGACTATTTGATAAATGACCTGGTTGATTACCATAGCTTAGGGTGTAGTCCCTCATGTAGGGGACTTGGCCCTGAACTAGAAAAAAGTTGGTCTGAGAATAAATTCTTTGTCTGGTAGAAGAAAACCTATGCCCCTCCCTCATTGAATTTGCTGATGACGAGGTGGAAATACTTCAGGCCCAGGCAAAGGGGCAAGATTTCACAAGCTTCTACAAATACCAGACTGAGGGACTCTGTCTTTTCTGAAGAAGAACACAGTACTGTATCTATAGTGAAGAGAAGCAGAATGGCCCATACTAGCAGAGTGGACCAGTCCAGCAGAGGAATCACCTAGTCTAGCAATGGCAGCCCAGCTTAGTTCTCCATTTCTGTCATAAATTTGTGACTTCTCTCCTTATGGATATTGTGTGTGTATTTGGCCATGGGGTGAGCAAGTAGAATGTTGTGTAATGATTTTCTGTGCTAGACAAAGCTTCTCTTTGAGAAGATGATTTGTTAATAGGAATCAAACCAGTAAGGGATTAGCAGTGATAGTTGTAGGAGGTGACACCCACAGGATTATTCCTAGAATCCTGAGAATAATAGCATTTACCCCTCTGGGGACCCAATCTGATAGCATAAATGCAAGCTGAGCTTTGTAAACTCAGAGAATCTGGGTGGAGGAGGGGTAAAGCACTCTGGACTATTGGAATAGCCTCTGAATGAGTGTTCCTGCTTCCAGTCACTCCCCTATCAGTCCTTCAACACAGGTGCCAAGTTCCTAAAATAGAGAGGAGACTATGTCAGCTCCAACCCACAAAAATCTTTAGTGGATTGATCTCTATTGCCTGTATGGAGGCAGCTAGGTGGCACAATGAATGGGAGTACTGGGCCTGTAGTCAGGAAGACTCCTCTTCCTGAGTTCAAATTTGGCCTCAGATGCTTACTAGCCATGTGACTCCAGGTAAGTCACTTAACCTATTTGCCTCAGTTTCCTCATATGCAAAATGAGTTGGAGAAGCAAATAGAAAATCACCCCAGAATCTTTACCAAGAAAAAACAAAACAAAACAAAAAACAAATGGGTCACAAAGAGGTGGACATGACTGAAAAATAACTAAAAAATGAATTTCCTCTATGATAAAACAGAAAATTCTCAGTCTGGTTTTTAAGGCCCCTTATGATATGGCATCAACCTAACTTTTTAGTCTTATTTCATTATTAATCCCTTTCCCAAACTATCCAATCCAGTCAAACTGACTTTTTAAATTTTTAACATAGCATTCCTCTTTTTTTTTTTGTTAAGTGGTCCATCTTTTACTGCCTCAGCTGAAGTCTGGGATACATTCCCTCCTCAACTACTTCTTTTAGAATCCCTAGGTTTCCTGAAGACAGTATTGCCTCTGTTATTAGACCCTTCCAGATCTTCCTTTCTTCTCCACAGCCCCCATGATGTAAATGCCTTCTCCCTTTTGAAATCATTTTCATTATTTTGCATGTATTGCATTTTCTAATTTGTGTACATGTTGTACTACCCCTTGCCCATACACCTAGTAGAATGGAAAGAAAGAAGGAAAAAAGCATTTATTAAGTACCTATTACATTCTTGAAGCACTTTACAGATCTCATTTGATCCAAAAACAACCCTGGGAGGTAAGTACTATAAGTCTTTAAGAAAGCTGAGAGAGACAGGTTAAGTGACTTGCCCAGGGTCATGCAGTTAGTCTGAGGATGGATTGAACTCAGTTCTTCCTGATTCCAAGTATAGCACTGTGTCACCTTACTGCCTCTTTATGATGTTCTTTAAAGGAAAAACTGTTTGATTTTTGCCTTTGTAGCCCCCTACCTTTAGCATATTGACTTACACATAGTAGGAGTTTAAACATGCTTATTGGATTGAACTTGGTTACTCTCAGGGAGGCCTGGTTGCTTCACCATGGACAGTGGCAACTCATTTAGTACAGGAAAACAAAATTCGCATAAGTATTCATGAGATAATTCATGTTGAAACAAATGGTTCACTTAGTTATTATCATGCTAGCCTAATCTTTGAAAAAATGACATTACCTTTCTGTACTGAGTCTGACTTTTCAAATTAAGAGATTTATGAATATCCCTACACACTATATCATGCTGGTTGCAATTCTCTTCATTATTATGATCTGTGACCAGGAAGCTAAGTAGAAAATTTTGAGAGATGAGACCTGCATCTTGTTAAAAACAGTAATGGTTATTTAGGAAAATCACCTCATAATATGACATTTCATTCAGTCATAGAATCAATTTTTTCATTAGCAGCAAAGAATTCCAGGTATTCTCTGTTACAGATGTTCTCTCACTTTACTGTATAAAGGTTGTCTTGTGGCCTTTAAAAGAGAGGTATATATGGTATAGCATGGCACTTGTCTTGTTTAAATAGTAAAATGACAAAGTGCTGAAAAAACAATCAGTTTTATCTTAATATAGTTTTTATTGCATTTCTGTAATGCACCATCTCTTTCTAAGCCTATATCATTTAGTTGCAGCATAATTAATCACTCTTACTTTTCTGATTAACTTTCCTCACTAAAATGTGAATACATAAACATTTATAGCAAAGTTCTGCTCCTTGGGGATGCTTGCCCACCTTCCACTGCTTCCACAGTTAGGTTCTGCCTATTACTGTTTCCTTTAGAGTTCTAGGGAGTCACCTTGAAGGGTTGTGGCTTCCAATACTATGGCTTATGGAGAACTTCATCATCTTATGTGTCCTACCTCCCCAAATCAATAAACCATCAATTACCTTTTCTAAAAGAGCATTTACTAATAGGAAATATCAAGAACAGTAGTTGCAAATAACTCAAACCAGGGAGTTTGCATTCTTCCTTATACGCACATAATATCCCTGTGAAATATGGTTTCAAACCAAGTATAAAGGCAATGAGATACACATGTGGCAAACATGTGGGGATCAGGTGGTTTCTCAAGACTCCTAACTCTGGAGGATTCTTTTCTCCCTCTGTGGAATTCTCATGAAGTGCCACTTAAGTGGCCTTCTGAAGGGCTCTAAGGAGCAGTGTCTTTCTAGAATTGATAGGTGTCACTTTTCTCTTTTAGATTCCCACAAACTGACCCCATCCTTGGGTTCCTGGCTTTCTATATCCATCTATAGGTGCTTCTCCTGTCATCTGCCACTCTGCCTGACTCTGGTGGCCTGAGCTACCAGATACGGATGCCTAAGGGAGATCTCGCATGATTCTTCTTCTAGATTTTCACAAGATCATAAACTAATTAATTTCATCATTGAATAATTGCACACCTAAAATCAGGAAAGAATGAAAGCAAAAGAAACAGATGCATTGTGTGTTCATGGGAACATGGTGGTCAGGTGGGAGATAGGGAAACCACTAATACTACCCAACTTTGGAGCGCATGGAAGTTATTGCCTTATTCAATGCCAAGGAAGAAAAAGGCAAAAGGGTAGAGAGAAGGGGACATATTGATCCTTTGGTATTCAAATTGAGTAATGGTTCAGCACCTCCTGAATCATTGGCTCCTCTGGTCTTCAGGGGCTATCTTGCTTTTAATTTTGTCTTCAGTGTTTAGCACAGTGCCTGTTTCTCTCTCTCCTCTCTCTCTCTCTCTCTCTCTCTCTCTCTCTCCATCTGTCTATCTCTATTATGTATCCATATCTATCTATCTATCTATCTATCTATCTATCTATCTATCTATCTGTCTGTCTCTGTCTGTTTTTCCATCCATCTACTCATCTATCCATCCATCTATCTGTCTATCCACCTACTGCCTATCTCTTTCATCTATCTAGCTTCTTATTTGTCTGTCTGTATCTATCTACCTCTCTATCCATCAATATGTGGAACATCTAATACTCATGCCCTTTCCATCATAAAACTTTTGCTTGCTAGGGAGTGCAGAGAAAATGTTGATATCCAACTCCTCAATGATTAACTGTCATTGTCATTGTTAATATTCACAAAAAAGTAAGAGGGAGCAGGCATAGTGTTACTCTATGACATATGTGTGAGACCATATTATATTACCTGCCCTTCTTGATATGAAATCTGCTCTAATTAAGTGATCCAGAAAGTTCACCAGAATGTCCAATATGGCAAAAATATAACCACTCCTGCCAGTAGCTAGCTGGTCAGATTTGACTAAGGACAAGTGATATACATTTTTAAAAGAGAACATATAGGAAATATTCTGGGATAGCTTCCCAGACTTGATGAGGCCTCACCTCGTACAAGCTACTCCATTAGAGTTCCAGCTACCTGTGTCCATGGAATTGAGAGAACTGGAAAGATGCACATCAATCAATTACTCAGAGGCCACTTTCAACTCTTTGCTATAACTTTGCTTTAATTATATATTATTGCCTGAACAAACCCAGCTTTAGAAAGCGAGTGCTGCATGATTATTAAAAAATTTTTTTGGAAAGAGAATAGCCCACAAAATAAGTCCCAGGGGTGGCTAGGTGGCATAGTGAATAGAGCATAGTCCCTGGAGTCAGGAGGACCTGGGTTCAAATCAAGCCTCAGACACTTAACACAAAAACTAGCCAGGTGACCTTGGGCAAGTCACTTAACCCCAATTGCCCTCCCCCCAAAAAAAGCACAAAATAAGTCCAAGGCATAGAGGGCTTAACTGTAAACCTCACCCCTCTCCAATTCTAGGACCTCTTTGGAAATGTTCTTAAGGTGATAGAAATATATAACCATGGATAGCTCCAAGCTCTTAACGTGACTGATACACGTACTTCTTTCGTATCACAAGAGGTCTCTTGGACAGCGCTTAATGCTGGGATTCCAGAAAGCTGAATATGTTCGAGGTACATGTCAAGTTGAAGACTTCTGCATGGTTGGCACCATGGAAGCATTTCCTTGAATGTTACATCCTCTTCCACTAGCCTTCAAAACAGGGATTTTAAACCTTTTTTTGTTCCTGGTGAATCCTATCGAGCCCTTCTCAGAATAATGACTTAAAAATCAGAATTAAATGAAACATGATATTTCAGCTAGAGGTTAGTGAAACTAAAGATGTCATTTTTTTTCTCATTCTAGTTTACAGACCCCTTGAAATTTTATCCACAGGTTCTTTGGGAGGAGAAGAGTCCTTGGACTTCAGGTTAAAAACCATTGCTCTAAAATGACACTGAATGGGTGGTATGAATTAAGTGGGAATTTTAAGGACTTTCTGATCCTGAGTCAGATAATGGCTAGAGATAGAGACCTAATGCTTATTGAGCAGGATGTAGAGGTTAAAAAACAAACAAACAAAAAAAGAAACAACAACTAGGCTTGAAGCCTGAGGACACCACTTGTTTTTGGATGCAATTGTTTTTGTATGAAATACGATATTACCAGAAAATGTTGGTGACCTATTACACCAGAGAACCTTGTTGTCCATCCCCATATGAACACTGCCCAGTGTAATTTCATGAATTGTTTTTGAGCAGATATATATCCACAGAGTACTGTGAACCTGGGATTGCTTTTCTGAGCTAATCCAGGTATAATTTAAGGGATTAAAGCTCACTGGTGGTACATACATATATGTAAACATTGCATGTATAAAGACATGCAACTATGTGTACATATATATTGTATACACAGACAAAAATGTAAGTGTGTATATATGGGTGTTTATACAAGTGTATATACATATATACCTATAGTATCTCCAGCTCTACAGGGTACTGGAAGAAGGAAAGTATGCACAGGTATAAAATGTCTAAAAAGTAGAAACAGGACTTCCACAGGGTTCCGGCTTCCACCTTCTCCAATTCATGTAAAAGGTGACTCTTAAGAAACTTTGGAGCTACAGAACCCACAAAATGACATAGAGAAGCTACCCTCCTACTGAGAACAGCTGGGAAGGCCGGCAGGCAGTGGCCAGTGCATCTCTCTGGGAGCCAACCCCAGCCCTGAGCGAGATGGAGGTCTTAGCCTCAGGGGGCCTGACCAGCCTCTGGCTGGAGTGACTTCAGATCACTAGTGGCTGTGGTGGTTTCCAAAATTATCAACTCATAGATGCTAAGGACAAAGTGAGAGGTCAATGCAGTGTGGACTTTGGGATCCAGTAGTTGGGAGTACGGTCTGCCTTTGTGCCCAGGGCAAGGAGTGGCTGAGGCACAGAAGCCCTGCAGTTGCAGTCACGTGGCTGCTTCAACTCCTGGCTGCAGATTATATGGGGACCAAGAGACCAGTTTGAGGAGTAAGAGCTAGTGCCTTAACCTGCTTGGATCTGAATTACAGTCTATGGTGGAGGTCTTTGGCTATGCGATCAGCTTGCCAGAGAGTGTGCCTTCAGAGAGGGCACCCAACTAATACCTTTGGCAGCTGAGAAAATGCCAGTGATTGGGACAAAGCTCCTCTGTCTGGTAGCAGAGTCCTACTGTGGCAAAAAGCCCAAAAGTCAAGTAATTGAGCAACAACATGAGCAAAAGAGGGAAGCAAGGCATGCAGAGCAATTCAACTTTACACTCCTATTTTGGGGACAAAAAGGATCGTAGCATGGAACAGGAGGGAGACAGTGAAGTCAGAACTCTTGCACCAAAAGCTTCCAAGAAAATATGAGCTGGAAAAAAATATCCTACTCCATAGAGGACCTTAAGAAGGATTTTGAAAACCAAATAAGAGAAGTAGATGAAAAATTGGGAAGAGAAATGAGAACGATGCAAGAAAATTATGAAACGAGAGTCAACAACCTGAATGAAGAAAATAATACCTTAAAAATAGACTAACTCAAATGGCAAAAGAGGCTCAAAAAGCCAATGAGGAGAAGAATGGCTTAAAAGGCAAAATTTGCCAGATGGAAAGAGAATCTCAAAAGCTCATTGAGGAGAATCATTCCTTCAGAATTAGATTGGAGAAAATGGAAGCTAGTGACTTTATGAGAAATCAAGATACTATTAAACAGATTCAAACAAATGAAAAAAATAGAAGGCAAAGTGAAATATCTCATTGAAGAAAACTACTGACCTGGTGTAATGTAATGCCAAGGAAAGGCAACTTCCCAAGGTTCAGAATACCAGCATA
Organism: Petaurus breviceps papuanus; assembly: GCF_028583685.1. Classification (NCBI taxonomy): domain Eukaryota; kingdom Metazoa; phylum Chordata; class Mammalia; order Diprotodontia; family Petauridae; genus Petaurus; species Petaurus breviceps. The sequence goes on from NW_027187269.1 coordinate 1,244,451, forward strand.
GGTGCTCTCTATTTTATTCAGTGACAAACCAAGAACAGAGAAGATCAAAACATGACATCATTCAAAATACAGCATTTACTAAGTGTGATTCAATAATCTCCAAGTACTACCCCACCCCAGGACCTTCCAATCATTCAATCAATTACAAAGTCCCTGTTCTAAATACTTCTCCACCCCTAGGCTATACCTTAATTAAGTCCACCACAAAGCCCCTCTTATCAAATGGAGATTAGTTTCCAAACATAAGGTCAAAAGTTCCCCACCCCTGGATCACAATTGAATCTACCCCAGAGTTACATCAAGTTTAAACACAGCACTTAATACCCAAATGGAGCTCTTTTCTTCATCTTGACAGGAGGCAAGTTCTCAGCAATCTTAGTTCCTGGGGAGACAAGGCTTAGCAAGGCCATAAGATACATTGCCAGTCCCTTCATGAATTCATCCTCTGTCTGTAGAACAGTCCTAGAACCCCTGAACATATTAGCAAAGCCCTCTCCCAGGATTTCTGTAAACATACAACAAGAAAATCCTTCTTCAGGGCTTCTGAACCAACAGAAAGGTTCCCAGACCCCTGCAACAACAGCACTGTCCTTCACCAGTGGACAGTATTCACTCTGTCTGCAGGACAGTCTCCAGACCCCTGAAACAACAGTACTGTCCCTCACCAGTGGACAGTATTCACTCTCTGTCTGCAGGACAGTCTCAGGGCTTCTTAGCGAACAGCCAGGTTCCAGGACTTCTTCAACAAAAGGACTGTCTTTCACCAGTGGACAAATCTGGCAAAACAACATCAAAACAGACAGACAAAGTACCAGCAAAACAGCCATGTCTCCTCAGTCCTTGGCAGCTCAGGGGGGCAGGTCTCAAAAGTCCAGGGCAATTCAAAGCGGCCACCAGCAATTCTCTTAGCCTCTCTCTCTCTCCACGAGGTGCTGCCTCCAAAAAGATCTTCCGCCTCTCTCTAGTGTCTCTCCAAATCTACATCACCAGCTCCTCCCAGTTCAGGACTTTCTTTTCACATCAACAAGCCCATCCCACAGGTGGGATTAACAAACTCTGGGCTTTAACACAATCAATTTGAAAACCAAGCCAATACAGGGGAATCTTTAATTGCCATTACTATCACACCTGGAAAATAGAACCAGGAGAGATAATTTAAAATTATTGGAGTACCTGAAAGCCATGGTCAAAAAAAAGAACCTAGAAATCATCCTTCAAGAAATTCTCAAGGAAAATTGCCCTGATGTTTTAAAACCAGAGGGCAAAATAGAGGTTGAAAGAATTCACCAATCACCTCCTGAAAAAGATCCCAAAAAGTAAACTCCTAGGAATATTATATCCAGTTTCTGAAATTCCCAGATCAAGGAGAAATTATTATAAGCAGCCAAGAAGAAACAATTTGCATATTGTAGAAACACAATCAGGATAACACAAGATCTGGCAGCTTCTACACTGAGGGATCAAAGGTCTTGGAATATCATATTCTGGAGGTCAAAGGAGCTGGGATTAAAATCAAGAATCAGAAGATGGTGGAGTAGAAACAAGACCTTCATGTGGCTACAGCTCCTACCACCTCCAATCCATGTAAAATGGGACTCTGAACAAACTTTGGAGCTACAGAAACCACAAAATGACACAGAGAACCTAACCTCCCACTGAGGACAGCCCACCAGGCCAGCAGGAATCAGTCAGTGAAGTGCTCTGGGAGCCAAGCCCAGCCCCACAATGAGGTTTTAGCCCCAGGCGGGCCTGACCAGCCGCTGGCTGGACAGACTCTAGATCACCAGCAGCTGTGGTGGTCCAGAATTATCAACACATAGATGCTGAGGACAAAATGAGAGGTAAGTGCAGTGTGGATTTTGGGACCCAGTAGTTGGGAGTGTGTCAGCTTTTGCCCCCAGGGCAAGAAGCTGCTGAGGGCTGCAATGCAGCCGCCACCACATGGCAGCTTCAGTTCCTGGCCTACAGAGTGTAGGGGGACCAAGCAACCAGTCTGAGGGGTCATCACTCTTACTTTAACCTGGTTGCATCTGGATTGCAGTGTAGGGTGGAGATACTGGGGTGTGTGACCACCTTGCCAGAGCGTGTGGAGGATTCAGAAAGGGCACACAACCAATACCTCCAGCAGCTGAGAAAACCCCAGCATTTGGAACAAAGCTCCCCTGTCTGGTGGCAGAGTCCTACTGTGGCAAAAGTCGAAAAGTCAAGTAATTGAGTGGCAAAATGAGCAGGCAAAGGAAGCAAACCAAGCAACGCATTGCAACATTAGACTCCTATTTTCAGGACAAAAAGGATAAAAGCATGGAACAGGATGAAGACAGTGAAGTCAGAACTCCTGCACCAAAAGCTTCCAAGAAAAATACAAGCTGGTTACAGGCCATAAAGGACATGAAGAAGCAGATAAGAGAAGTGGAGGAAAAATTGGGAAGAGAAATAAGAACACTAGAAGAAAATTATGAAAGGAGAGTCAACAGCCTGACTGAGGAAAATAACACCTTAAAAAAATAGACTAACTCAAATTAGCAAAAGAGGCTCAAAAAGGCAACGAGGAGAAGAATGCCTTAAAAAGCAGAATTTGCCAGATGGAAAAAGAATCTCAAAAGCTCACTGAGGAGAATCATTGCTTCAGAATTATATTGGAGCAAATGGAAGCTAATGACTTTATTGAGAAATCAAGATGCTGTTAAACAGATCCAAACAAATGAAAGAATAGAAGGCAATGTGAAATATCTCATTAAAAAAACCACTAACCTGGAAAATAGATCCAGGAGAGATAATTTAAAAATTATTGGACTACCTGAAAGCCATGATCAAAGAAAGAACCTAGAAATCATCCTCCAAGAAATTCTCAAGGAAAATTGCCCTGATGTTTTAGAACCAGAGGGCAAAATAGAGGTTGAAAGAATCCACCAATCACCTCCTGAAAAAGATCCCCAAAAGAAAATTCCTAGGATTATTATAGCCAGGTTCTGAAATTCCCAGATTGAGGAGAGAATATTACAAGCAGCCGGGAAGAAACAATTTGAATATTGTGGAAACACAATCAGGATAACTAAGGATCTGGTAGCTTCTACACTGAGGGATGAAAGGGCTTGGAATATGATATTCTGGATGGCAGTGGTTCTGGGATTAAAACCAAGAATCACCTACCCAGCCAAACTGAGTATCATCTTTCAGGGGAAAATGAATTCAGTGGAATAGAGGACTTTCAAGTATTCTTGCTGAAAAAAAAACAGAGTTGAATAGAAAATTTGACATTTAGAAACAAGAAGCAAGAGAAACATGAGAAGGATAACAGGGAAAAGAAATCATAAGGAACTTATCAAAGTCAAATGATTTACATTTCTACATGGAAAAACGATAATTGTAACTTATGAAAATTTTCTCAGTATAAGAATAGTTGAAGGGAATAGAAATTTGTGTATATATATACATACACACTCACATACATATAATGTTTATATAGGATGGTATATGGACATATGAATACACATGTGAATGTGTGTATATGTACAGGTTTACATAGATAGAGGGCACAGGACCAATTTAATAGGGAGGGATGATACTTAAAATGTGAAATTAAGAGGTGAGAGAGGAATATAATGAGAAGAGATGGGGAGAGACAGAATGGGGTAAACTATCTCATACAGAAGAGGCAAAGGAAAATGGTTACAATGGAGGGGAAGAGTAGGAAGGCAAAAGGGAATGGATCAAACTTATTCCCATTGAATTTGGCTTGAGGAGGGAATGAAATACACACTAAATAGGGTATCTCACCCTACAGGAGAGTAGAGGGGAAGGGGATGAGAGGGGGGATGATGGAAAGGAGGGCAGGTTGAGGGGGAAGGGAAGTTGGAAGCACCCACTTTTGAAAAGGGACAGGATCAAAGTAGAGAATAGAAAAAGTGGGAGGTGGAATAGGAGGGAGGGAAATATAGTAAATTCTTTTACAATACACTACAGAAATGTTTTGCATAGCTACACATGTACAACCTATACTAAATTGCTTGTCTTCCCAATAAGGGTGGGTGACAAGGGAAGAAGGGAATGAATCTATAATTCAAAGTTTTTAAATCAAATGTTTAAAAAATATATATGCATTATTATTAATATTACTTTACATGTAACTGGGAAATAAGATGTACAGGTACTGGGGCATAGAGATCCACTGTGCCCTACTGGAAAGTTAGAGGGCATATAGGAGAAGACATGGGAGAGAGCAGATTGGAGGAGGGGATATCCAGTGGGATTGCTATTTTGGGATGGTGGGTAGGGGGAAAAATGGGGAGAAAATTTGTAAATAACTCAAAATCTTGTGGAAATGAATGATGTAAACTAGAAGTTAATAAAGCATTTGATAAAAATATCTAAAAGGGAAAAATAGAAGAGTTTAATTTGTTTGCAATCTTATGTTTTTGCCTCTATCCTTAGTTAATAACTTACACACGTTTTTATTTGGCAGCTTCATCAACAAGCATTGGATGGTGAACATATTTGTACTTTGCACCTGCTGGCAATGTTTGTTTTGAGAAATGAAGCCTTTTTTCTTGAAAACATCAAGTGTATTTTTGTTTTCCTTCTTTTGCTTTCAGTTCACCATTCACCATATTGGTATATCTGCATTTTTTTCATAAAAACAATGCTTTATTGTTCATATTAAGCTTTTGATTTAGTCCATAAGTATTTATGTACAAGTGTGCATATATACATGCACATATATAATGTATACACATATGTATGTGTGTAAATGTAAGTGTATATACGTTCTTGCATATACACATCTCTTTGATGGTTGTTACAATGAACTCGCATCAGAACTGAGTAGAAAGAAGAAATCACATTTGGAAAATTGTCTAGGACTTTCAATGAATCCAACTGATTTCCTGATTCAGAACTCTTAAAAAAAATTATTCCCTTAGTGAAACTATGTAGTTGTGAGCTACAGTTGCTATGGGGGTTATCCAAATCATTGATGTAACAGGTTCATCAGAGTACCAAAGTAAGTACTTTGTTTTTGTTCATTTGTTTTCCAGCTGTGTCCAACTCTTCATGATGCAACTTGGGGTTTTCTTGGTAAAGATGTTAAGTGGTTTGCCATTTCCTTCTCAAGTTCATTTTACAGGCAAGAAACTGAGGCAAACAGGGTTAAGTGACTTGTCTAGGGTCACAGAGCTGGTAAGTGACTGAGGCTGAGTTTGACCTCAAGAAGATGCATCTTCCTGACTCCAGACCCAGCACTCTATCCACTGTGCCACCTCGCCATATATAAGTACAAGGTAGTGCAAATCTTATTAAAGCTTAAAAACTTACTAAGACTTTAGGAACACTTTTTTGTAATGTGAAAAGTTTATGTGCAGAAAAATTGGTAAAATACAACCACTTCAAAAGATGAGAATATGTGAATATGTGTTATTGACAAAGTGAATGTGAGAATATGTGTTATTGACAAAGTAGTCCTTTTGTTGTTCATCCTTTGTTCTCAAAGAGGACCAATGACATCACCAAATGACTTGTGTGTGAATTGGATTTAAATGAGGCAGAGCTGCATAAAATCATCAGTCTCACTGTTTCTTCCAGTCATCTAAATTCTATATTAAAAAAAGATTGACTTCTAGTGATCTCATTAAGTATTCAAATTAGACATTCAGAGTATATGCTTTCAGGGTTCCAATTTATCCAGTTTATTCCCCTCCTTTCAAAAGCTAATTTTTTTTAAAAACAAGACTAAGTTTTCTTTAAATTAGACTGACTTCTGTCCTATAAAAGCAAGAGATCTAGCTCTAGAAATAGTAGTGGTGGTGTTTAGAAATTCAAGTCAAGTCCACAAAGAATTTATTAATCAATCACCATAAGCTGGTTGGCATAGTGTATAGGCCACGGGTCTTGGAATCAGGAAGACTCATCTTGATGAGTCCAAATATGGTCTCAGACACTTACTAGTCATGTAACCCTAGGCAAGTCACTTAACCCTGTTTGCCTCAGTTTCCTCATCTGTAAAATGAGCTGGAGAAGGAGATGGCAAACCACTCCAGTATCTTAGCCAAGAAAACCCTAAATAGGGTCATGAAGAATTGGATGTGACTGAAATACAACAATAACACTAGCAGCAGCAACAATGGACTAGGCACTTTGCTAAGCACTAAGTATACAACTAGAATAAAAAGATCGTTCTTATCCTAAGGAGTTTATGTTGTAATGGGGAAAGAGAACACAAAAGGCATCTAAAAAGTTGGGGTTGGGAGTGGAAGAAGATATCTGCCCTTGGGCACAAAGGAGAAAGAAGTCCTGAGAGTCAGGGCAGCTACGTGGTGCAGTGAATAGAGCACCAGCCGTGGAGTCAGGAGGACCTGAGTTCAAATTAGGCCTCAGACATTTAACACAAAAACTAGCTGTGTGACTTTGGGTAAGTCACTTTACCCCAATTGCCTTACCTTCCCCTCCAAAAATGGAAAAAAAAAAGTTCCGAAAATCAGGACCATGGTCAGAAAGCAATGAAGGAGTGAACATGGCTGTTCTGAAACCCTTCCTTAAAATAGAGTTCCTGGAGAAATGGATCAATCAAAGGAAAGGGTTACAAGTGTCCTTGCTATTTCTGACATTTTCAGATTAGGCTGAATGGTCAATGAAATTGATATGCCTTGGATGCTTGCTGTCATTATTGGCTCACAAAATATGATGAGGAAGGACTTCATTTACCTATGAAAGCTCACAAACTTGATTTGATAAATCTGATTTTCTGGTTATAAACTGCATGGGAGGGTGGCATTCTAGGGAGGGGAAATCATCCAAAACAAAATTGGTGAAATGAATTTAGAATTACTTGTTTAAAGAACTTCTGAACTTAAAATTACTTTTTAAAATAGAATATGTCAAAATAGAGCATTTTTATGAACAAAGCAGCTATCTTAAAATTACTTTCCTCTGGGACCTAGTTTGCTATATTGGCTTGGAGTTGAGTGTATGATTTCTCCTAGAGGTGTTATATTATATTACATTGAACTAAACATGAAAACCAGATGGATGATGCCTTTGCCTAATTTCAAGACTGAATTTTCCACAAAGACTTCTAAATTTGTGAATATAGTTGCTATTTGTACATCTTAACAAATAACTGTTTTACAACTAAGTCTTAGCTTTGTATGGATAAATATATCCTCATATATAACCCAAAGGCAAACTGGCATATTGGATAGAGTCGGTCTAAAGTCAAGAAGTCTTAGTTTCAAGTGACTTCTGATGCAAAGTGGGTATACTGCCCTGGACAAGTAACTTCCCCTTTCTTATTGTCCCCAGATGACTCTCTAATACTGTAAGCTGCAGAGAAGGTGCCAATATGCATTGGTAAAAAAAAGGTATCCTTCACAGACAGCTTCACATACCAATGAAATCACAGATCTAGTGGGGAAAAGTGTGTTTGAATATGCAAATTATTGTTTTAAATATGCAAATTTTAACTGCCAAAATCTCTAGTGAGAGAACAGACTTGAAGTTTTCAAGTGGTTTTACTTAATTTTCAACTGTGTCAGACATATTTTACAATAGTTCCGTGAAAGGTTGCACCGACTGTGAAAAAAAAACTGACCTGGAAATTGGTTGGGTTTTTTCTATTTAACAAATATTTAGAAGCACCTACTAAGTGCAAAGCATTGTAAGACTATATAAAGATAAAAATCAAATAGCCTTACCTTCTGGATGATCTCCAATTTACTGCCCCACACACCAGCTGTGTGTGTGTGATGTGAGACAACTTAACCTCTCTGAACTTACTATCTTATCTAACAAATGGAAATAATGGGTGTGGATTATCCTTCCTATCTCACTGAGTTCTTTTGAGGATCAAGGACTTTATATAAGAAATACACTTTGTAAAATGTAAAATACATCAACAGAATAGCAATATCAGAAATTAAAAAAAATATATTTCCTGTTCCATACACATATGTTAGATAATATTTCCTTTCATTAAAACAGTTTTGTCATATCAACACTGGTGTGACAAATTTCAGGAGTTTAATTAAAACTATTTTTAAAATTTTAAGTTTTTAAAAAATTTATTTACTTTTGGTTCCCAACATTGAATTCTATAAGTTTGTTTGTTTGTTTGTTTTTGCTTTTTGGAGGGGGGAAGGTAGAGCAATTGAGGTTAAGTGACTTGCCCAAGGTCACATGGATATTTTTTTTGTGTTACTTGTCTGAGGCTGGATTTGAACTCAGGTCTGCTTGACTCCAGGGCCAGTGCTCTATTCACTGTGCCACCTAGCCACTATGAGTTCCATAAGTTTTTAATTTTAATTAAAAAATATTCTTTACTTTTGGTTTATAACATTTAGTTCCACAAGTTTTTTTATTCTAATTTTTTAAAAATTATTTACTTTAAAACTATTTTGACCTAATACACTCTGACCTAAGTATTATTAATGTCCTACAATGCTGCATATTCAGTCATCACAAATATTTTATTAATTAAAGATTCTGGGTCACATGAACAAAAAGATGGCAAGCTAGACATTTTTTCCAATCCCCATGACCTCTCAAACCTTCCCCAAATAGAAATTACACACCAAAGATAAAGCAACTTCAGCTATATCCATACAAGATACAAAGAATCCAAAAGAAGTAAAAAAAAATTCTATTACCGCGTTTCCCCGATAATAAGACCTATCCCGAAAATAAGCCCTCCCCTTACTGTGTAAGATTCCTCTAAAATAAGCCCTCCCCCGAAAATAAGCCCTATTGAGATTGCTACTGTAGTGAAGGTGATCCTCTGTGCTACACGCTACATTACGGTACCCTCTGTATGCACTGCCCCCCCCCCTGTGAAACGCACGCCGCGCTCCGAGCTGCATCCAATCAGAGCTGCAGCAGTGAGCGAGTCATCCTGTTCTTCCCCAGTGATTTGCTTATTGAATAAAAGTACATTTTTTTGTTCACATTTACCTGTTTATTAAAATTGCTGTCAGTGTTCATTAAAATAAGCCCTCCCCTGAAAATAAGCCCTCTGGTGTTTTTCTGTCAAAAAAAATTAATAAGACAGTGTCTTATTATCAGGGAAACACGGTAAGAATAAAGACAACCCCACAATGTCCCTAATTATCTTCTCATGTATTAGCTACTAGTTGTAGAAAGTCAATTAGCTTACCAAATTTGATAGCTGCTTTAAATGTATTAAAATAAGAGAAAGAATTAAGGGAAAAGACCAAGTCACTCCAGGGTTTGCTAGCACACTCGAATCACATTCAATTCATGTCTCTTGGTACATAGATGGATAGAAAAGGCTAAAATGTTATCAGTTTCATGACTAATAGACATAGAAACTAGAGCTTTGATTTCATTGTGGGAAACTTGTAATAAGAAACTTCCTCTAGACATACAGGTACACCTTCCCTACAGTTTATGCATACAATCATATAGGTTGCCAAGAAATGAAATGACTTGCCCAGGGTCACATAGCCAGCACATGTCAGTTAGGGCTTGAAGTCAGATCTTCCTAGCTCCAAAGCCAATCTACTTCTTTTCCATTGCTTAATGTCCTGACAAGTCTGGTTGGGCTTGTGGCATTAGGCTCCACTCACAGGAAGATTAGAATAAAAAAAGTGAGAGCACTGTCATGCAAAAATTGACTCCAAGCAAACTAAGTCAACATCAACAAATATCTGTTTTTTCAAAAATTGCTGTTTAAATAAGCAACAAGGTTGTTACTAGCAAAATCTTCTAATACAAAGACCAATAATACAAATATCTTAAGGACTGATGCAAAGATAATCATAGTTTACTTTTATGTGTGGTAGTTTATGGTTTACAAAGATTACTCTGATGGGGTGACCTCATCTGCCTCAACCATCTTAGAATCATTTTGGAAAGAAAGCTGCAGCTCATCTGTTTTCTTTTAAAACTTGGGAAACTCAAATGCAACCATACTGTTTGTGAAATTAATTGGTGACCTTACTAGAGCTGGTTCACACAAGGGGCCCACACAGGAGCTGGTGAGCTAGACTCAAATAGAAGCCTCAGGCTAATTTGCCTTAGGGTTGCTAAAGGTTTCAAGGATATATTCATGAACCACAGTAGATTATTTTCAACCAGTAAATTAGTCACACCTGATTCTGGGGAACTTCTGTAGGACCAGTTCAAATTTGCTCTCTAAATTAGCCTCTAAATCTAATGATACATCACTCAAATTTATCATCAATGGTGTCCATTTTTCCCATTCATCCAAAAGTTGTACAAAGTCAATAGGAAAGGCCAAGGACACCCACTGAATCCTGGGCCATCACCAGATGTCTTGACCTTTGTCTTACCACTGAACTTTTGTGACTCTGAAGGAAAAAGTAAGGCTGATGACTTTGCACAGCTCTGCCCTACTCATATCCAATTCACATGCCAGTTAAGAAATTACCCTCATGATGTCATTGGTCCTCTTTGAAAAGAAGTATGAACAAAAATAAAATCAATAATTGAGTCAATTATCAGGATAATTCAAATCATGTAAACACTATTTCCTGAGTGGTCTAATTAAAACAAAGATAAAATGTCTGGATAATTTTCTTTTTTCCCCTTTTACTCTGCAAATCCAGATATGACATGCACATATAAAACAATTTCAATTACCTAATTGTTATTAGTATTATTACTATTATCAGGGAGTCAACTGTATTATTAATACTTTGAAGTCATATGTATTAAAGTATAGAGTCATAGAGGCCATAGAAATTACATTGGGTTTCAATTCTCCCCCCCCACCCCTGCCCCCTTCATGGTCACAGGAGCAGTCACGTAAGGCTTATGCTAACCAACAGATGGCAATAGAACCCAGAGCCTGTAGATTCAGACTCCTGCTTTCAGCAACAATGACTTAAATTTATACTAGTGCTTCAAGGTTTATAAAATGCTTCCCTCCCAACAACCCTATGAGATAATCAATAAATATTAGTCTCCACATTTACTTCCACCCATCATGCCTGCATAGCTGCCCTCATTTTGTCTGGTTTCATTTCAATGCCAGCTGCTGGATCCTATCCAAGGCAACCAACCTCAGCCAGTTTCTGGCCTCATTCATATCTGCAATTCTGTAACATTAGTACACTGAAAATATTAAGTATTTTAATTTGGTAAATTCTTTTAGATTGAAAGAAATAGAAATGTATCTGTATTCTACATGAATATATAGAATTGTCATCCCCCCCCCCCTATGATTTCACTAGTGTAAGGGGTTTCCAAGTAATCAGACTTCTTATACCACAGCAAACTGGCAAGTATTATACTCATTACAGTCTGAGGGAGTTGCTAGGATGCACTGAGAAATTGACTTATCCACAGACACAGAGTCACTAACATCAGAGGCAGTATTTAGTATTTGAACCCATGGCTCTTCACTCATTCTATGCCACACTACTGAGTCACTTTTCGGGAAGATAAAATACAACAAAGTTCATAACTGGAGACAGTTATTTAGACTGCACCCATCTTTTAAAAGTATTTTTTATTTTTGTTTTGCTAAAATCATATCTTGGGTCTTTGGAGACTTCCTTCTTTTAGCTAAGTTTTCAAGATTGTTGAGGGTAGCTATTCTCTTTATGCTACAAAATTGGTTTTTTTTAATTGAATTATTCCAGATAAAAATCTTTCTAAAATGTATTGCTTACTTCTATGCCTTCTAAGCAAGAGAAAATTAAATAATTCAACCTCTTCTTTCTGACTTAGGGTCATCATTATATACTACACTTATTGTCTTGCAGTTATGTCTCAAAGTCCCCATCTGCTGTCTAAAGCCATTTGTCCTTAAACTAGATGGTTCAGGATTCTTTTCTTTGGTATTCATATGTTTGTTTGCTTTTTATAGCTTTTCTGCCCTTTTCTCTTACTGCCAGTACGGCAGGTTTCCCTGTCACCAATGTATCTGCCCAGAGCAGCTGTTCTAGCCCGTTCTTTTATGCTGTGGAAATGAGATAACTATGGCCTTTTGACAGGGGATACCAACTCTTTCATAACCAATCCATCAAAGTTCTAAAAGTGTACCAGAAAGATGATGATAAAGAAAACCCAAACAAAATGCCAATAAGCTCCTCCATTCAGTCCAGGACTAAATATAGAAGACAGACAGAGGTCTGTGGAAGTTCTAGTTAGAAACAAGGCAAGGGAGGGGGAAACCAGTCCCTTTAGGAGAAATCTAAAGCCAGCAGGCTCTTGGCTCTGGATGGTGAGAGCCTTAGCAGAAAGAGCCAGCTCCTATAGCTTATTGCACAGGGATACAGGGCCAGCTGCACACACTCCTTTGGGGCCTTCAAGAGGCCTGAAGTCAGCACCCAGACAACCCCTACTGTAGCCCCAGCAGGAGACAGGGTGACTCTAGTTCCCAGATAGTCACAATAGGAATGAAAGAGACAATGCCTGCCCAATACCCAGGTAGTCTATGTAAACCACCTAGAATCCTGAAGCCAAGTTCTCCAAAGTTTGATGCTGACATTACCCAAATGAGAGCCATAGTAAGAGACAGGGCTATCTTAGGGCCCAGGCAATCCCTCTGGAAACCACAAGTGATTGGATCAGTACGTTGTTTAAGCAGCCCCAACATCAGGGAACTTTATAGGAGGCCTGAAATCAATGATCCTGTAAAAGCCACCATAGCAACTGGGCAGTCCAAGTACAGAGAGGACTTTTTTTTAAAAGTTAATTTATTCATTTTTAGTTTTCAACATTCACTTCCATAAGATTCAAATTTTCTCCTTCCTCCCTCCCCAAGACAGCATGCAAGCCTTCAAATAGGCTCTACACATACATTCCCATTAAACATACTTTCACATTAGTCATGTTATATAAAAGAACCAAAATGAATAGGATGAACCACAACAAAGAAAAAACAACAAAAAAAGAAAGAAAACAGTCTGCTTCACTCTGCATTCAGACTCCATAGTTCTTTTCCTGAATGTGGAAGGCATTTTCCATCATTAGTGCACCCAGAGGTCTTTAAGGGGATCTGTGACCAGAGACTGCTACATCTAAATGGAGTCAGTTAGGTCAGTAGTATGAGAGGAACACAATTCTTCTTAGGTGTTTGTTTAAGGAGAAAAGTACAAAGAAAGGCTGAGGTCAAAACCCATGTTGAATAGTCAGAAGATAGACTCAGAAGTCAGGGATTCCAGCAGAAGTCAGGACTTAGTCCTAGTCATCTAATTTAGAACTACAACAGCAGCAGCATCAAGATTATAGAGGGAACAGGACAAAAATAGTACCTGCCCACACATCCAAGAGTGAAGAAGGGAGCAGAGTCTGACCCTACCTCAAAATCTCAGTGTGGAAACTGAGGCTGGAAATATGAGTAAGCAGAAGATAGTACCTCTGAAGGAGGATAGAGAAGTTTTTGGTAAAAAATTTGGTAAAGAAATTTTCTGTATAGTTACAATAAGTCCTACAAAACAAAATGCAAGTTTTATCAAAGGTAAAACAGAAAACTTATACATACCTATGATGTAATGAACAACACAATGATTATGTATGGCTAGTGATTGAAATTTTAATTTCTCTGAAAAATTGGAATGCAGCAGGGCCAAATAAGAACTCTACATTTTGGCTCAAATGCTTCGAGATTAATTATTTTCATATCAGTTTCCTCTAAAACACAAGCTTGAGCCCACCTTTTTTTTTAACAGAAGCATCACATATCTGCTGGAACTGCTTCTTCTATGTGTCAGTTATATATTTATGTAATTTGTGCAAAACATTCATAGCTTGGATCGCTTAAACAATCTATAAACACTTAAAAGAAAATGACTTACTGGATAAAGAGAAAGAAAAGTATACCTAACATACCCAAGGAAGTAGAAAGCAGTGTATTAATGATTTACTGATTTTTAAACCAACTCCCCTGAAATGTCATGACATGTATATTGCCTTTATTCATTTACACAAAGCCTTTGGTTCAATTCTACACTTAAGGAATTATTCATATACTGCAGACATATAAAAATCATTGTCTTGTGCTGTGAATGAGAGCTCTAGAGTACTTGATGTCCACATGGAAAACTGTTCTCTATTTAGAACATGCCACTGACAGGATGATGTCAAAATGATTCATATAAAATGTAGAATCTTTAAAGAAGATAGTTTAAGCCTTTTAAGGTTCTACTAAAGCCTCAAACTCATGATCTTCTCATATAAATAGAACTGAGTTGGTCTTCAAAATTTGAGAGGAAGTCATACCAAAAACATTTTAGCAATGTATTTGTTGTATGTGAGTGTCATCAAATTAAATGATGCCATTGAAAAACACATTAAATAGTTCCCCCATCTTATGGAATCTTTTTCCCTCAGTGGCATGATAATGTCATTTGAACTCAATAAATGTGAAATTCTCAATTATGCCAAAGAAAGGAAGAGACTGAATGCTTTGAACTTAAATCTAGATATTAAATTGAACCATTGAAAAAAGGGCATGTACAAATACCTTGATTTTCTCCAGGCAAGATGCATTGAGCACAAATATGAAGCTGTCAAGGAGAAAACTGTGACTTTGAAAATCATGGGACTTACTGGCATTCTGAAATCACAGATAAATGAGAACATTTTTAAAGAAATTGACATGTATATAGTACTAATGTCAACATACAATTTTGGAAATGTAAAATGAACCATGATGGATTTCAAAAGTATACTTTTTAAAAGATGTAAGTATTATTAACAAATCATCCAGTGCATCACTCTACTACAGCTCACACCTTTGTTTTTAAAAAAGAGAGAAAGAATTGATAGATGTTCTCAGAGAATATTATAAAGAAGTTAAAAACTTAAAGAATTTCTTTTGGAACAAGCAGACATCACTTAAAGAATGACAATAAGTAAACACTACCAGCTTAAATGTACCTAAAAGTGGTCTTCCTTTGATGAAGCCTATGAAATGTCTAAGTTCTAAGAGTAGAATCAAAAGGCCCTCATTGCGTGAGAGCCACATAAACCCAACAAACAATATGACTAACGAGAAGCATTGAATGCTTGGGTCATACGGATTTATTTACAGATATGAAGAATTTTATGCTGACAATTCAGGACCAGGCTATTGCCAGTTGACTTATTCATAAGGAGTCCAGACTTTTAATTTTTGTGAAGAACTTTATTTTTTAAAATGTAATTGTATTTTATTTTTTCCAATTACATGTAGAGACAATTTTCAACATTCATTTTTTGAAAGATTTTGAGTTCTAATTTTTTTTTACCTCCCTCCCTTCCGAAGATGACAAACAATCTGATATAGGTTATACATATGCAATCATGTAAAAACATATTTTCACATTAGTCATGTTGTGAAAGAAGAAACAAAAGAAAAAGAAAGAAGTACAACTCCGCCCCCCCCCAAAGGTGAAAATATTATACTTCAATCTGCATTCAGACTCCATTAGTTTTTTTTCCCCTATAGAAACTGATTCTTTTATGTGTCAGTTATGTCTTTATGTAATTTGTGCAAAACTTTCATAGCTTGGATCACTAAAACAATCTATAAACACTTAAAAGAAAATGACTTATTGGCTAGCATTTTCCATTATGAGCCTTTTGAAATTGTCTTGTATGATTGCATTGCTGAGAAGAGTTAAGTCAATCATTGGTGATCTCACAGTGTTACACTATTACTGTGTACATGTGTTCTCCTGATTCTGTTCACTTCACTCAGTATCAGTTCATGTAAGAATTTTCAGGTTTTTCTGAAATCTTCCTGCTCATCATTTCTTACAGCACAATAGCATTCCATTACATCCATATACCACAACTTGTTCAGTCATTCCCCAGTTGATGGGAATTCCTTTAATTTCCAATTCTTTGCCACCACAAGAAGAACTGATATAAATATTTTTGTACATGTAGGTCCTTCCCCCCTTTTTATGATCTCTTTGGGATACAGACCTAGTAGTGGTATTGTTGGATCAAAAGGTATGCACAGTTTGATTGCCCTTTGGACATAGTTCTAAATTGTTCTCCAGAATGGCTGGATCAGTTCACAACTCCACCAACAATACGTTAGTGTCCCAATTTTCCCGCATCTTCTCCAGCATGTATCATTTTCCTTTTCTGTCATATTAACCAAACTGATAGGTATGAGGTGGTGCCTTCAACCTTCAAAACCTATTTTACCCCATCACATGAAAAATATATTTGCTATTAATAATTAATACATTTGTATACAAAAAGGTTAATTTGTTAAATTTAAAGTACATCTATATTAATTAGAGGGATTCTTTAGTTTGATTTCAAGTTTCTTCTTGCTATTATTATTTTCATTCTCTATATTTGATAAAGTTCAGAAAGAAGTAATTTGAAGACAAATTACTTTCCTACTATTTTTCCTTTGTGTTTAGCATTGGGTTAATTGTTGCCTGGGTGAAGAAAATACTCTTTATACTTAAAGAAAAATAAAGATTCTCATATAGATATTTAAATTTTTATATTTATATTAAATTATAATGCAGAAGATGTAAAATCATTTTCCATAGCTTCATTAAAAACACCTCAGAACAACTACAGTAGTAAACAAGATAGGGGTTAGACCCATCTGTTTCCACATGATTTTGATTTTTTATTAAGTCTCTATTTTTGAAAGCCTTTCATTTGATGCAGTTTGGAGATTATGAATATTAAGTATGGCAACATCTGTTAAGAACTTTGTTCTTGAATTTTTTTTTTGGTCAATAGTGTACCAGAAGGCTGTAGACAACATTTTCATCTGTAATGATGCTCTGGTTTTAATAGAGACTATTTATTGAATTCTCAGGGATATTTAGGATTTTTGTTTTTAATTTGTAACACAGAGATTTGCCATCTGTTAATTTGTAGATAGCAAATATCTGGTGCAACATTCTTGCCAGTTGATTTTTATCTTTTTAGTCATCCAACAGGTGCTAATTTTCTTTTTTTTTTTGCAGCATATATGTTGAAATTTTACCGTTTTGTTGCACAGATTGAATTGATCAGTAAGTCTGGGCATCTTAATTATATCTATCTATACCAATCTATACTTATCTATAATTTCTGGTTGCAATGACCTGATTTTTATTGTTACCATAAACCCCTTCATTCCCTTAAACAAATCCACACAATTCAACTATTGTTTTGACATATGTTTCCAACTCTTCATCTTTATCCCACATAATTTTGGTTTCTTCTGCTAGGTACATTTAAACTTTTCATTCCATGTAGCTTGGAGAATATGAATATTTGGTACGGCAACATCAATTAAATATTTTTCTTAAATTTGTATGCATTAAAGTTATGTTGAGGTGATTGTTTGCAATAGTTCAATCTGTGATAACAGTCCAATTCCAGGACAGTTTCCTTGCTTAATTCTCCTGCACATTTTGAGGTGTATTCTTATCATACAAGGATAACTAATCTGTTAGTGAAAGTAAGCTTCTGATATATAATTTTAGCTACCAGGTCATATCTTGATAGGTGCTAAACTTTATCATTCTGAAGTAATAGTTGCAGATCTTCTATCATTTCCTTGCAAAATTGCATTGATTAAAAAGTCTGGACTCCTGATTTAGGAATGGTCCAAGTATATAAGCAGGTAGTTTTTAGATGAAGAAATCAATGCTCTTGAAAGGCATATGAAAAATGTTCCAAGTCACTATTGATTAGAGAAATGCAAATTAAAATAACTCTGATCATGATCTTGGTCATTATATGGCAAGAGCCCTTATCTGTGTAAAAAGTAGGGAACACATTCGAGAAACATAACTGTGACTTTGTGCCAAAGAACAGAGTGGGAACTCAGAGAGTTCTAACTTTTGGCCATGCACAGAAGCCCGAAGCAGATTAACCTGGTCAGAAAACCAAAACCAAAGGGGAGTCAGTAGTTCAGTGACTCTCAACTTGCAGAACCTTTCAGTGGGCTAACTGTGACTGAGTCCAGCAGAAGTTTATGGAAACTTAGCCTCTCACAAGTATGCAAACTAAAACTGGGTCAGTAATTTGCAAAGCAAAGACCAAGATGGCAGTGAACAGACCTCTTTCTGGAAGCATAACAAAACCTACAGGTCCCCAAACTGAACTATGAAAGTAGCAGAAGCACATAAAAAAAAGAAGTTCAGGCTAGACTTGTCCACACCCCTTCATAGAGGTTACCAGAGCTCAACACTAACATAAAGTCTAAAGTTAAAAAAAGAAGATGGAAAAATGAGAAGAAAAAAAAAAAGAACCTGAACATAAAAAGCTAGTGTGCTAACAAGGAAGCTCGACACAGAGGGAAACAATAACTTGAAAACATCTACAAACAAACCCTCAAAGAAAAATAAAGATTATATAAAACTCAACAAGAATTCCTAGAAGAGTTCAAAGAAGAGAGAGAAAAGATCTTTAAAAATCAAATAAGAGGGGTAGATGAAGAATTGGGAAAAGAAATGGGAGCTATATAAAAATATGAAAAGAGAATTAACAGCTTGTTGAAAGAGGTACAAAAATACTGAAGAATAAATTTCCTCAAAAATCAGAGTTGGATAAATGGCAAAAGAGGTGAAAAAAATGACTGAAGAAAATGACTCCTTAAAAATTAGAATTGACCAAATGGAAGCTAGTGATTCATCATAATCTCATAATGAGACATCAAGAAACAATAAAATGGGGGGGGAGGGGAGCCAATATGGTGTAGTAAAAGCAGGAACCTGCTTGAGATCTCCCCCAAATCCCTCAAAATACCTGTAAAAAAGCAAATTTTATAGCAGCAGAACCCACAAAAAGACAGACTGAAACAAATTTCCAGCCCAAGACAACCTGCAAGGTTGACAGGAAAGGTCTATTGCACCAGGCTGGGAGAGGAGCACAGTCTAACGTCGGACTTGCTGGCACAGACCAGGCCTCCAACAAACCTGGAGCAGGGTTTAAGACACTGAATCACTGGCAGCTATGATCATTTCCAGAATTCTCAACCCATTAATGCCAAAGACAACTTAAAAGGTCAGTAGGAAAGGTCTGTTGGACCTAGTTGAAAGAGGAACAGAGTCTGGCCCCAGTCCCAGGGTGGTAGAAGCAGCAACAGTGGCTGCTTCCAGATCTCTTGGCTAATAGACAGGGGGGGATCAAGTGACTGATCAGAGGGGGATTGCTAAGATCTCTTTGCTGGTGCTGAGGCAGGATTCTCTTGCTTTGTCCTGCTTGGATCTAGGTCACATTCCTGGGTGGTGGTCCTGGGGCAAGGAGGCAATTGCCAGAACCAGAAAACTTTATGGTATGGTAGTAATGGTAGCAAGCATTAGGCCTTGACTGATGGCATACTTTTAGTATGTAAAAGGTTGGGGAATTTGTAAGACAGGCTGCCATAGGACTGAAGCAATGGGAAATATGACAGCTATATTTAGCCTATAGAGGCATCTCCATTGTCAAAGCTTATCAGTGCATAGTGGACTGCAATTGCTGCACCATGGTAAAGCTTGTGGCAGCAGTGGAGAGGGAATCCTCATAGTTCCAAGGCAGAAAAGAGTGCTTGTGGTGGCTCACAGACCAGAGCACAGGCTAAGAGAGGAGTAAACACTTCTCCTTTGATCATACCACTTTGGAAAAACTGAAAATTTACAGGTCCTTAGAAATATCTCTGAAAACAGCTGCACAAAAGCCCTGAAGACTTCCACACTGGAAGCAGAGGAGTCCTATCTTAACAAAGAAGCCAAGTAATTGGCTGGGAAAATGAGCAAACAGCAGGGCAAAAAAAAAATCAGACCATAGAATATTACTTTGGTGACAAGGAAGATCAAAACATACAACCAGGAGACAACAAAGTCAAAGCTTCTACATGCTAAGCCTTCAGGAAAAAATATGAACTGGTCACAAGCCATGAAATAGCTCAAAAAGGATTTTGAAAATCAAGTAAGAGAACTAGAATAAAAATTGGGAAGAGAAATGAGAGTGATGCAAGAAAATCATGAAAAACAAGTCAACAACTTGCTAAAAGAGACAAAAAAATGCTTAAAAAAATAACATATTAAAAAATAGACTAACCCAAATGGCAAAAGAGGTCCAAAAAGCCAAGGAGGAGGAGAATGCCTGAAAAAGCAGAATTGGCCAAATAAAAAAAAGGTCAAAAAGCTCACTGAAGAAAATAATTTCTTAAAAATTATAATGGCACAAATGGAAGCTAATGATTTTATGAGTAATCAAAAAATTATATATGATATTCTAGAATCAGAGGGCAAAATAGAAATGGAAAGTATCCACTGATCACCTCCTGAAAGAGATCCCAAAAGGAAAACTCCTAGGAATGTTGTAGACAAATTCCAGAGTTCCCAAGTCAAGGAGAAAATAGCAAGCAGCCAGAAAGAAACAATTCAAGTACTGTGAAACACAATTAGGAGAACAAAAGATTTAGTGGCTTCTACAATAAGGGATCAGAGAACTTGGAATATGATCAAAAGAGGTCAAAGGTCAAAGGAGCTTGTATTAGAACCAAGAATCACCTACTCAGCAAAACTGAGTATAATCCTTCAGGTGAAAAGTGAATATTCAATGAAATAGAGAATTTTCAAGCATTCTTAATGAAAAGAAACAATAAAACAAAGTCAAAAGAATGAAAAAAAAAAGAAGAAAGTGTTAAATATCTCATAGGAAAAGCAACTGACCTAGAAAATAGATTGAAGAGAGATAATTTAAGAATCACTAGGCTACTAGAAACCCATGGTCAACAAACAGCCTAGACATCATATTTCAAGAAATTATAATTGAAAACCACTCAGATATCTTAAAACCAGACAGTAAAAGTAGAAATTGATACCAGTCACATCCTGAAAGAAACCTTGTGATTAAAAACTTCAAGGAATACTATGACTAAAATTCAGAATTCCCAGGTCAAGTAGAAAATTATTTAAATCAATCAGAAAGAAATAATTCAAATACCTAGAACTATAGTCAGGATCACACAAGATATGGCAGAAATAGAAGGTTTGGAACATGATGTTCTGGAAGGTAAAGGAGCTAGGATTAAAACCAAGGATAATCTATCCAGCAAAACTGAATATAATCCCATAGGGAATTAAATTAGTATTTTACAAAATAAAGGACTTTCTAGCATTCCTGGTGAAAAGACCAGAGCTAAATAGGAAACTTGACATCCAAACACAAAACCCAAAAGAAGCATAGCAAAGTAAATATGAGTTAGTCATCATAAGGGTATAAGAGACTAAACAAGTTACATTTTTATAAGGGAAGATGATATACATGTGATCCCTTGGAACTTTATCATCATTATAGCTGTTATAAAGAGTTTACTTAGAGGGGTGGTATTCTATTATGTTGGGATGATCTCAAAAGAAGAATAGAAGAGTGATAAAGAAGGATGTGGTGAGAGGGGAGGAGATAGGAAGAAAGGGGAAAATAATTTCACCTAAATGGGACATACAAGGAAAAGTGTATATAATGAAGGGGAGAATAGGAAGGTGGGAAACTCTTGAATTTTATTCTCATCTACCTAGTTCAAGGAGGGAATAATATACATATACATATAATTGGGGACAGAAATTCATCATAGGGAAGTAGGAGGGAAAGCAGTTAAGAAAAAGTGGGTGTGCAATATTAAGAGAGGCAGTTTTCAGAACCAGAAAACTCTGTGGTGTGGTAGTAATGACAGCAAGCATTAGTTCTTGACTGATGACATAGTTTTAGTATATAAAAGGTTAGGGAATTTGTAAGACAGGCTGTTATAGGGTTGAAGCAACAGGAAATATGACAGCCATATTTAGGCTACAGAGGCATCTCCATTGCCAAAGCTTATCAGTGCACGGGAGATTTGCTACACCAAAGGAAATGAACAATGCTCTTTAACTGCTGTGTGAAAAAAAAAAAAGCCATAGCTTTTAAGTCTGTTATTGGGGTGAGTTTTCTTAAGACTTTTTGTGAGTGAACGGATTTCTCCCTCTCTCTCTAGGTTAAAGAGACCAAAGTGTTAGCTGGGAACTGAAACTAGCACTCTCAGTGATGTGTAGGTTTTGCTGGTAGTCATTTGGATGTCGTTACTATGAAAAGTTGTAACTGATTAAATTCCTTGTTAATATCTCACTACTGTAAGTTAGCAGCTTTATTTAAATCTATGTAATCAGGCTTAGTCTTGTATAGGAACTTAACTTTGGTAGGGCATTGGAATTGTGTATTTGAATTTGCTATTACCCCTACAAAACTGAGTGCAGTTGAGGAGAAGGCAATGTCAAGAGGGCCTACATCACTTTTAATGGGAGAACAGAAGGGAACTTGAAGGGCAGCATCAAATTCCTGGAAAACTTCCAGTTCAAATGGAAAATCTAGGAGAAAATGTGAAAGCAAACATTGGGGGAGTGGGCAGAAATAATTATATTTTTACTTAGCTGGGTTATTTTTTCATTTTTAATAATGAAACACTCAAATTGATTGGCTTTTATTTGCAGTAACTTCCATTTGCAACAAACAATTACACTAGTAAGTAAATTCTCTTTTGTGGCTTTCATTCAGATTGAATCTAGATGCATGTTTGGGTCGATACTAATTTTAACCCAACCAATTCATGTGCCCCTAACACCAAATTATTTATAGTCTGTTTTCTCATATGTTCTGATTGAAGCTGTTGTTTTCATTAGATTTGGGCACTTTTTGAGCTTACTTTAAATTCTGGATTTTATGCTGTGCTGTCAAGAACAAGCTCATTTACACCTATTTGTCTATATAAGAACAATTTTTTTTACCTTCTGATCTGAGCTATGGAGTCTAACATGAGTCACTAGGATTTGGTGGCAGAATAAAACATATTACATACCAAACTGTCCCATTGAAGGCCCTGCCCCTCTGAAATGATCTTATTTTCTGACAATTATCAGTTTATGTTTTCTTTCCCTGAAAACATATACAACAGCATCATGGGTGAGTGTACCAACAGCTCTGGGTGGCCTACCCTATGATACTATGTATGTATGTGTGTGTATATGTAAATGTACATATAGATATGTATATGTAGATATGTATAGTATGTGTGTATATGTAGATATGTACTGTGTATACACACATACACATATTACACTCCAGTTATTTTAACCAGTCTATGTACCATGTTTCACAAATTGCCGTGAAATGACCATTTCAATGATGGTTTCCGTATTTATACTGTGAGTCATTTGCAGCTGTTAACTGGAATCTTTCCCACAAAAACGAAAGAATTTGAAACAGAAGAGGGCGCTCTCTGTTCTCTTGAGTAGCATAAATAGGGTTTTCCTCATGCAGGAGGAAGCTTGCGGTCCTTCATATTTTGCTTGTATTTCTGTTTCTTTGGTTACTGAGCGGGTAACGAGGGCCCAAACATTCCAGCATTACTCCTTAATGCCCTTGAACCTCCCGGGTCTGCATCTCGGAGCGGGGTGACCTCATTATTGAAGAGATGCAGATTAAAATCAGAAGCAGTCCTACAGGAGCAGTCTGACTAGCGGGGAGCCGGCTTCGCAGCACACTGCACAGAATGGATACCTGAGCAGCCGGCCCCGCCCTTTGCCCGCCAACAATGTCAGCCTTCTCTGCGGCGAGCTCTTGAGCACATCGGGAAGGATGCAACGTCTGCTGTAGCTAACGGGGTGCTCCCTGTGGGCTATGGTTCCCTGCAGCCGGGGAAAACACACAGGAAGATCTAATCAAGGTGTGGGTGGTTAGGGAGGGGGCGGAATTCATTTTTTTCATGCTCCCAGGTGTTTTGTGCAACTTCTGTGTCGCAGTCTGACACTGTTTTTTTGCTGCTTGTGCGCAGTTGCGAAGGTGGTGCTTTGTACATGGGGGTCATAAGGAAGATGGGTGGAGAAGCATGTGTGGGGAGAGCCGTGGATGAGCACAGCCCACGTGTTTTCCTGCAGAGAGTAGTTCCTGTAGCTGAGAAATACGGACAGTGAGCCCTTTACCCATTGAGAAGGGCAAAGAGAGGGAGAGACCGAGAAAGAGTATCACACAAATGGGAGAGAGGGGGAGAGAAAGAGGGAGGAAGAGGGGAGAAAGAGGGGAGAGAGTAAGATAGAGGGGTAGAGAGAGACAGGAGAGGAGGGAAAGACAGTCAGGGAGAAGAAGCAGATGAAAAGAGACAGGAGACAAAGACAGGGAGGAAAGAGAGGCAGACAGAGAAATGAAGACAAACAGTAAGAAAAGAGACAGAGCAGAGAAAAACAGATAAAAGAGAGACAAAGATACAGAGATGGAGAAAAGATAGAAAGATACAGACACAAAACAGAGAAATGAAGGCAAATGTAGAAAGGAGAGATGAAGAGACACAAGACAAAAATGCACAGAGGGAAGATCGATAGAAGGCATAGCAAGGTGAGAGAGAGATTAATGGAGAGAGAGGGAAGAAAAAAGAGACAATCACCGAAAGAGAGAGAGAGTTTTACATCAAAACTTAAGTGATTCTAAACAAATTCCCGGGAATCTTCTTCTATTGAGATATTTATCCTTAGAAAACAGGCCAGTTTTCTCCAAAGTATATACTCATTTCCTCCAGTCCGGCTCGCTTTTGTAGCTATTGTCATTTTGCCCAATTTGCTTTCTTGGCGGTATGCCTGCCCCCACCTCCCTCCCCCCTTTATTCCCATCCTCTTTTACCCCTAGGAAGGCTAAATAATATCCCTATAAGGCAGCAGGTTCCTGCCTGTCCTCATGTGTGGTCATGGCTGGATTGTATACCAGCAAACCAAACAGGCAGAAAAAAAAACCACAACCCTGTTAGCAAAGATTTTGCTCTTCTGAACAGAGAAAGGTGAGGACTGCTTTGGTAACTGAGTACCAACAGGTTGAAGAGGGAGGAATTTTTGGCTTCAATTCCTTTCAACTTTTAGGTTCAATGACTATATCTGCAAATCAAAGCTGCCTGTTTGTTCACTATTGTTCATTAGGATTCCTTCTGGAGAAAAAATGTAAGAAATGCATTCCATCCTCCATTTCTACCCTCAGAATTCTTCGTGGTCCTATTCTTAAAGTGACATCACCCTTTCCCTCAGGATAATAGCTTAGCTTATTCTGTCACCTGCAAGTCCTTAACCCTGTTAAGAGATCGCAGTTGGGACTGCTGTCTTGAGATGAAGACATTTTTAGAGGACTGCTGTAATACTGCCTTTAAAGAAAAGTACCAAATAATTCAGGGGGGTCTGAGGAGTGGGGAGCAGAGGTGAAGAGAAAAAGAGAGGGTGTAGCTGTTATTCAGACTAGTGGAAGGATTGAATAGCACAAAGTTGTGGGTCATCAATAAATACTTGACTAACCTGAGGTATGTAGGGTGAAACTTGATAATCCATTGGATGGTTTTCAAAACCACAACTCAGGTGAATTAGGGACTCTAATGGTATTATTCTCTCTCTCTCTCTCTCTCTCTCTCTCTCT
>NW_027187269.1:1269885-1276469 GCF_028583685.1 Petaurus breviceps papuanus
TGTTTATTACTTTTTTTTTCAAGCTCTCTCTGGCTTACTCTCTCTATCCGTGACTGGCTCTCAGTCTTTTGCTCTCTCTCTCTCCCTCACTCCCTTTCTCTGTCCCTCCCTCCCTCTCCCTCTCCTTCCTTCCCTCCCTTCCCCCTTCCCCCAGGTCTCTTTCTCTCTGTGTCTGTCTGTCTCCTTCCCCCCTCCATCCTCTTCTTGGCTTTACCATTAGCTGTGTCCATTATTTGCCTTTGCTGTAATGAAAAGTATTCTTGTGGATAAGAAGGCAATGTAGTGGCAGAAACAAAGTTCTTAAGGATAAACAGTTCCATTCTCATTTCTGTGCCTTGCTTATATTTAATTTCCCCCAACTGTTTCCACTACCATTCCCTTACACTTTTTTCCTGGAATTTCTGCTATCCCCAGTCACTCTTTGGATAGAACATCTGGTACTCAACATATCAACAGTGGTATCAAACTCAAATAGAAACTGACCCTGTGGGTCCACATATTGATTTAGAAACACACAAATTAATGTTATCTATGTTTTAATGTATTTTTATTTATTTTGTTCAACATATGCCAATTACATTTAATATGGTTTGGGCTGCACTCCAGGGTAGCTTGTAGCTAGTGGCAGAGTTTGACATATCTGATGTGGAGGATACAAGAACTAACCCTGAGCCTCAGATCCCATTGACCTCTGGTCAGCTTGCTGTAGTGCCATCTTTTCTTGGCACTGATCCATGGCACGTTATGCTTGATTACCCAGTGCCCTTACATTGTACTCCCCATGATTTCACAACTCCAACTTGAGGTAGTGAGCTTTCCTGTTAGCCTGGCTCTAGGTCCAGAGATTTGTCATGTATGATCCAAAATTATTAGTCTCTTCCTCATTTGCTGCTGCCAGTGCTTCCAGATCTCATTTTCTAGTACTTACTTCCCTCTTTTTTTCCCCCTATATCCTGTCTGCATACAGTTTAGACCGCAAGAGTATTTTTTATGTGGATAATTCACAGGGAGAAAGCATATATACAGATACAGAAATAATCAAACAAGGTAAGAAGTATATATAAAAGAAGTCCATCCAATCTTGCTCGGAGGGTCACCTAAGCCTTCTGATCCAGTCCCTAGTCAAAGTTGCCTAAGCAAGTTTGGACCATGACACTCTTTACAATAAGATTTGGTGATCACTGTATTCATTCCTCTCTTGGTCCTAAAGGAGGATGGAGCTTTCATTTCAGAACACGCCCAAGCTGATTCAAGGATTTTTCCACCTAAGTCCTCTGGATTGAGATCAGTTGGTCTATTATTCCAATCACAAACTCAGTTCCAATTGA
Organism: Petaurus breviceps papuanus; assembly: GCF_028583685.1. Lineage (NCBI taxonomy): Eukaryota > Metazoa > Chordata > Mammalia > Diprotodontia > Petauridae > Petaurus > Petaurus breviceps. The sequence continues at coordinate 1,271,214 of NW_027187269.1, forward strand.
TCAGGAAACCTCCTTGTGTTTCTCCACCCATATTGCTATTGCAAAATTGGTTTTCTTATTAGGGAAAAACAAGGAAGCACACAACAGGTAGTATCCCTGTCTCCTCAAAAAAAGATCAGCTTTCAACTTGATGCCTTGAAGATTGATCCCAATTTTCACAAATGACATTCCTTTCTTTATATGATCCTCTTTCCTTACTACTAAAACAAACTCTTTGAGGGAAGGGAATGAAATGTTGTTTTTGTATTTTTCATATTTTATATTATATTTTAATTTTTTTGATAGTGGCTAGCACAGTATCTCATACATCAACAGCATCAAACTCAAATAGAAATAGGACCACTAATCTGTACGTAGGAATCCTTTGGGCTGCGTATTGACTTAGAAAGCTACATGTTAACATTATCTATGTTCTGTTGTATTTTTATTTATTTTGTTAAATATTTCCCATTACATTTTAATCTAGTTGGGAGTGTTATGGTCAATGCAGCCTTCAGGTTGCATATTTTATACCTCTGTTATACATAATAGGCACTCAATAAATACTTGTGTAAGGTCAGAAGGTGGACAGAAAGGAAGGAAAGAAAGAAAGGTTACAGAAAAATAGGCCCTCTAATAAAGAATATATATCTTAGTTTGATTATTTATACACACACACACACACACACACACACACACATGAACATGCTCATGCACACAAACACACAAGAGGAGGGGGAAGAAAAATATCAACCTGATCAAAATGGTATGACAGGTACAATAAAGGACTGTGATAGGCTTGCATCCAGGAAACCCATGTGAATGATAGAAAGTCACAGTCATGTGTGAACCTGACCCTACTACTGCCCATTCAAATGGATCCTATCATCATTTCTCAAATGCTTTCCTCTCTTAGTGTAACAACTCCCTGTACAGCTTGGGGAGACATCATATGGGATAGACTGTTTAGAAAATTGGTATGTTGTGCTAAGTGGCCTCTTCCCTTAACACATGAAAGAATTATATATCCTAGGTCAAAGAGAATCTGATAAACTCCAGCCTTGTAAACCTGGTAGGAGAGAGAGCATTTTTAAAGGACAGTAATGGGAAGCTAGGTGGTGCAGTGGATAGAGCCCTGGGTCTGGAGTCAGAAAGACCTGAGTTCAAATGTGACCTCAGACACTTCTTAGCTTTGTGACCCTGGGCAAGTCACTTAACACCATTTGCCTCAGTTTCCCCATTTGCAAAATAAGTTGGAGAAGGAAATGTCAAACCACTCCAATATCTTTGCCAGGAAAGCCTCAAATGGGGTCATGAAGAGTTGGACACAACTGAAACTTGGGATGACAATGGTTGAGAGAGAAGGGGAAAAAAGTAAATGATTTCAAGCCAATGTATTATGGAAGAAATCATAAGGGGCAGGGTGCTAGATTATGACTTAAGAGTCTTGGGGCTTAGTCTCCACATTGCCACTATTTTTACTGTAAGACTTTGGACAAGTTACTTAATCTCTTTAGGGCCCCAGCCTCTTCATTTGTAAAAATAAGTGTTTAGATTATATGTAAAGGTGTCTACCAACACTTTATGAATCTTTAAATGACTGCTGGCTAATAAAAGTTTACATCCAAAGTAGGTTCCTCTCCATACCTCTCCCTCCACTCAGCTCATTACCACTGGTGACTTTTTGCTAACTTTTCAGCCAAACTCATCAATACTTATATTGACTTTTCCACCAAAACAGGACTTAGGAATAATAGATAAGAATGAAGGTAGATAGTTATTTATTGTCAAAGGGGAAAAAATAAGCATCTTATATAGTACCTACTATGACCCAGCACTGTGCTAAGTGCTTTACAAATGTTATTTCATTTGATCCTCACAACAATCCTAAGAGGTGGCTTAAAAACATCACTTTAAAAAACATTTACAGTTGAGAAAACTGAGGCAGTCAAAGGTTTCAACTTATCCAGGGATCCACAGTAATTGTCTGAGGCTGAAAATGAAGTCAGATTGTACTAACTCCAGGACCAGTTCTCTATACTCTCAGCTACCTCAGAGTCTTCAGAAAATTGCTGTGGTCCTCAAAGATCCATTCTGTTGTGAGAAAGGAGTCTTTACTTGCACAGGATATTTTGCTAATTTTACACAGTAAGAAACAGGAAGTTGCTTTTGGAGTAGTTTTATTTTTCCTCCTTCCAAAACAAGTACACTGTAGCCCTTTAATGAATGTTAAATAATGATAATAAAATCTCTGTGCTTCATCTTGAGACCATCAGAGACCTAGCATGGCATCAAGAGCTGGCCTCAGAGTCAAGAGGGCCTGAGTTCAAGTCCTGTTTCTGGCACATACTGGCTGTGTGAACCTAGGCAAGCCTGGGTAAGTACCTTTCAGTGTTCCTAGGAAACTCTTGAAAACTAAGTTGTGGAACTCATTTGCATTGTTAGAGGGAGTCATTTCACTGAGTTACCTAAACCAATGAAATCACACTTTTAGATCCCCTGAAATTTCAGTAGATTTGCTAGAAATGAATGCACACTTCAGTTCTGAAGATGATTGCAGAAGCAGGAATGGTGTCTTGGAATGAGCACTGAACTTATGCTCAGAAGGCTTGAGTTCAAATCATACTCATTGACTCAGGAGGTGAAGTTCTGGGTCCAAATCTCTGAGGCTTATTACCTTAGGTTTTCTAGGCCTCCGTTTCCTTATCTACAAAATGAAAGGGTTGGACTAGATATTTCCTGAGGTCCTTCTCTAGATCTATGATCCCTTCCAACTGTGTGACCTTGGACAGATCTTTCTTCCTCACTCTGCCTTGGTTTTGTCTTCTGTAAAAGGAGGCAGAAACACTTTGTTGCTGTTGGTTAGTCATTTTTCAATTGTCTGACTCTTTGTGCCCCCTTTTGGGGTTTTCTTGGCAAAGATACTGGAGTCATTTTTCTACTCCAGCTCATTTTATAGGTGAGGAAACTGAGGCAAACAGGATTAAGTGACTTGCCCAGGGTCATACAACTATGTCTGAGGCCAGATTTGAACTTAGGTCTTCCTGACTTAAGGTCTGGTGTTATATCTACTGTACCACTTAGCTACCCCAGAAGTACTCATATTCCCCATTTAAAATCCTACTCTGATGCCTCACTGTGAACCTCTCTTAGGGTTCTTGAAAGTTATATCAATAGACTATAAACTCAATAGACAGGTCCTGTTGAAGTGAAAACACTTGTGATGACTGAGTCTGGTAAGTTTAATGAGATCCCTTCTTACCCGAAAGCTAATCATAGGATGATGAACTATTTTTTGGTCCCTGAAATGTACACACTCCTGAGGTGTGTGTTTTATGTTGGTTGGTGGAAGTTATACTCAAACAGGTGAAATCATGGGCCCTTGAAGCCCCAGACTAAGTATAATTACTAAACCTTCTGTATCACAGAGAGTGTAGACAAGAAAAGAGGAGAGGCATGAACAGACCACAGGAAACCATTATCATTCTGTAGAAAGGGAGAACTGATACAGAGAGATGGGGTGGGATGGAGATGGGCACAGGGAAGAAATAATGTGGTAAAATAGATGAGGAGGAAAAAATAAATTGTAAACAGATCAATAGGTTATGAAGTCACTATATACTCATAGTGGGCAGACAGAGCAATGGGGCAGAAATTGTTTCAAGAGCTATTCCAGCAGGGGCGCTGGCTAGTCATTGTAGAGATTGACGGGCCCTCCTGTTGGCATGCTGGGGGAAATTATTTTACAGTATGACAGCTGTGTACTCTAGAGTGGCTTAACATTTTAGGGTAGGAGAATTCCTTTGGCCTAAAGCATCTCTGCGGGTCTTTCTTTGCCAGTACTTCTGGCTAAGTTTCTTCTATCAACCTAAAGCCTTGGATGAAGTATATTGTCCACTGTTCTACATTAATCTTGGTATATGCTATATCTTTTCTTCTTTCTGACTTGGCTGAATAAAACTTGAGAATGGTCTATAATTGGTGTTATTTTTAATTTTCCATTTCAAAGAGATCTCATTTTATGGTCTATGTTTTAGGCTTCAGAGGCAGCCTGTCACAGTGAATAGAGGGCTGGACTCAGTCAGGAAAGCATAGGTCTTCTTGTCTCTGACACATGCTGGCTCTCCAATCCTGGCAAGTCATTTAAACTCTCAGTACCCTAGGCAACCCACTAAAATTATGAATTGTAAGGCAGGTGCTGATTTGCATTGGAAGAAAGACCTGGGAGAAGGTACACGTATTTGGACAATTATAGTACTCATGTGTTTCTGCAGAGGGCAGATGCTAGCTCAGAGTCAGTCAAGGGGCATAGGCAAGAGGGTCAATATGAGCTGACCATGAATACTTCATACCGTGTTTCCCCGATAATAAGACCTATCCCGAAAATAAACCCTCCCCTTACTGTGTAAGATTCCTCTAAAATAAGCCCTCTCCCGAAAATAAGCCCTATTGAGATTGCTACTATAGTGAAGGTGATCCCCTGCGCTACACGCTACATTATGGTACCCTTTGTATGCACCGTCCCCCCCCCCCCTCCTGTGAGATGCACGCTGCACTCTGAGCTGCATCCAATCAGAGCTGCAGCAGTAAGCGCGTCATCCTGTTCTTTCCCAGTGATTTGCTTGCTGGCACCATTGAGAGCAGTGCCATGGAGGAGAGCTGAGGCAGGACAACATAAGCCCTCCCCTGAAAATAAGCCCTCTGGTGTTTTTCTTTCCAAAAAAATAATAAGACTGTCTTATTATCGGGGAAACACGGTATAACAAAATTGATGGCACTAGCTAAAGGCTATACTGGTAAACATGTTGCTACTAACACATCTCCTATGGCCCCCTGTACTCCCATGTTAGAAATTCATACTTAGGGTAGAACATATCCTTCACAATATATTGTTTCAAATTGGCCTGGAACATCATGGGAACTGTTTTATTTACACATGTGGTTTCAAACCAAAAAGTTCAGCAGTCTGAGAAAATCTGCATTATTCTAAGGAGGGACATTTTTTCCCTGGCTCTTTGAGCATATATAAGCATATAGGAAGAAATTTTCCAGAAGGTTAAAAAAAAAGTTGGAAGAAAGATTTGGCTTTCCCCTTTCTGAAAGCTGACCAGTTGGTAGAGGTAAAAGGTTTCCTGCTCTGGAATCAGATCACCTGAGTTCAAATCTTACCTCTAATACTTCTTTCCTTCTTTCCTTCCTTCCTTCCTTCCTTCCTTCCTTCCTTCCTTCCTTCCTTCCTTCCTTCTTTCCTTCCTTCCTTCCTTCCTTCCTTCCTTC